>NC_061535.1:14730000-14867500 GCF_022379125.1 Scophthalmus maximus
GTGCGTGTGTGTGTGTGTGTGTGTGTGTGTGTGTGTGTGAGAGTGTGTTTTGATCTGATTGCTACTGGTGTGTAGTTTGGGTCTAGTAGATGTCACAGACATCTACAGGGTGTATGTCTGGTATGATGTATGGTGTGTGTGTTCGTGTGTGTGTGTGTGTGTGTGTGTGTGTGTGTGTGTGTGTGTGTGTGTGTGTGTGTGTGGAGAGACCTGGGCGTTTTATACTCCCTGCTGGGAATAATGTGTACGCATGGCTAAACACAGCTCTGGGCACAAGAAGACAGGAAGTGGAGCCGCCCTTTGTATGATAAGGTTGGGGGTTGGGGAGTGTGTGTGTGTGTGTGTGTGTGTGCGTGTGTTTGTGTGTGTGTGTCCAAACCAAACACTGATGATTAGCCACAAAGGAGAACAAGTGTTAATCTGTTCTGTCTATGAAAATGGATTCAAAACCACATTTACACACAGAAAAGACATTCAGACGTGTTTGTTTGTCTTTAAAAACATATTAATATATAATGCTGGACTTTTTAATTTTCTCTCTGTTTATCGCTATTACATGGGATTTTAGTCTCTGTGGGAGTGTCTGTGCATTGTATTGACCTATGGGATTTATCAAACAAGGTCACACTGGTAGAGTCTGATTGGCTGCAGCAGCTCACCAGTAAGAGCAGGTGAGCGGACGACAGTGTCGCGTTAATCTGCCGGATGTGTGGCAGAGGTTCAGGCTTGAATTTCTTAAATGATCTTCAATGACTCACACCACGGTTTTGATTCACAGCATTCTGGATTCTTTCAGAAACATATTCCTGCTTCTGCAAATCTGCAAATCTGCAACCACCTCTTCACATGCAAGGGGCGGATTTTTGCCAAGATTGCGGCATGTGACATATTACGTGAACGTGACATTCACTTGAGCAGACAGCGCAGGAAATAAGAAGCCTTGGAAACAGGAACCTGCATTTCTCCCTAAGAAACAACTAATCAACAAAAAATATAAATAATCTGTGTATTTGAACTAGAGCCCGACCGATATGGATCGTTTGGGGGTAGATGCAGATATCGATATTAGGGAGTACGAGATTTACAATACCGATACATCAGCCGAAATATATATATATATATATATATATATAAATTTAAGAAAAAGACAAATACAACCAAATAAATAGGATTTGAATTAAGAAATGAAAAATTTATTTTACCTAAAATGTAAAAACATATATGCACATTTAAAGGCTCATATCAGTTGGCAGATATTAATGGTCCGGCTCTAATCTGAATTCTGAATATCGAGCGCAGTGTCCCCTGTACAGTAGGTTCATCGACGATGCAACATGTTGTAGGCGTTTACTGTCATTCACTTCCCCGACAGACACTGTGCCCACACACACACGTCACTGAACACACAGCGATGTCACAGCCACAGTCCACAGACATGCAGACATGCGACGAGCAGGAAAGGCGGTGGCAGGGAGGAGGAGGAGGGGCGTGTATGAGCGTAACACACAAGAGAGAGAGTCATGTGGGTCTGTACCGTGATGGGATTGGCTGGCACTGGGAGCGGCGGGAAGCTCATTGGGCTGAGCGGAGCCAATGGCGGGGCGGGACGGGGTCTTAGGGTTACCTGGGCAGCAGGTGAAGCAGAGCGGAGAAAGCAATGCGTTACACACTCTCGCACACGCTCGAGTCACGAACACAGGAGAGGCGCACACGCACACACGCAAACACAACAACAACAACAACGATGACTTCCATCCACACACACATAACGCAGGATGAACCACACTCAGCGCATAGTCACATAAAAAATCTCATTGAGAATTATCATCGAGTTGAACTAAATAAGTTCATAGGTGCGACGTCAACAACATGAGCTGTTACCGAGGGGAAGCATCAGGCAAGTAGCAGGGCGCCATCGCTAACACCCAGATCTCGTCATGTGGATCCGCCCCACTTGTCTGGATCCACTCGGCTTTGTCCTTGGGTGAGGCCCCGCCCCTCCACAAAAGTTTCATGGAAATCGGTTCAGCAGTTTTTAAAGCCCCGGTGTGTAATTTTTGTGATCTTCTGGCGGCAGCTGGTGGTAAAGTTGCAAACCGCAACCAACTGAGCGACCGACAGGGGACACTTTATGGTGGCGCACCACTGATTCCATTTCCGGTTGTCCGGCAGCGTCTGAAAATTCAACGTATTCTGGATTCTTGTTTTGTGCAACAAACATATTCAACACGACGTAGAAACATGGAGACTCACACGGCGGTCGGGTTCACCTCATGTAACTATATTTAACTCTTATATTAAACACATATTTATGGACAATATATTCAATTTCTCTGATAAAGTTCTAAATATTACACACTGTAGCTTTAAAGAAAATCCTGCTGACGAACAAACAAACAAACAACAGTGACAAAGAAAAACCTCCTGAAAGTAAAGAAAAGCTTCGCCTGTAATGTTTCCTCCAAAATAAAACTTTCTTTTCAGCAGAATAAGTAATTTAGGGAAATGAGAATACTGTTGCTAGGCGACTCCATCCTTAGTAAATGCCATCAGAAGTGCTTGTTGTGCGGTCACACAGCGTCAGGAACTCCCCTCCCCCTCCCCCCCGTCACCTTTAACCATTTCTGAAACTGAAATGGAACCAATCTCTTCAAATCTTTTCACATGCACAACCAAAATTTAACACCACCAATCTTTCTGGCATGTGGAAATGTGAGAGCGATTGTCCCAGTTTTTCAGGAGAGTTTTGAAAAGGGGGGGTCGCCAACGTTCAAAAAGACCCATGAATGTCAACGACTTGAGTTCCATTTCAACCCTCACGGTGGCGCTAGAGGAAAACATCTCTAGGATGCATCCAGCGGGCGACAGTGGGAAATCCATCCCATAGTTAAACAAGAGATGAACCCGTGTGGACCACAGTGGCAAAAAACAGGTTTTATTTTAACTGAAGCAAATACTGTATTTGTGAATTTACATTTATAAAAAATACTGTATGTAATTCACAAAGTTTTGAATATGACATCTGTGGGTCATTCGCGTGGATCTTCTCATAAACATTAAAAACAAGATTTCGATGCACGACGGAAGTCATTAAAATTGAGTTCTGTGCTTCTACTTCATTTATTTAACCTTCGTTTTATGGTTACATACTCTCATACTCGTGACTACTGCACCTGAATGTTCTCTCTCTTCTGTCCTTTTAATCGAGCGGCGCTGTAAGACGAGACGCTGCTGCTGCAGTGAGCTCCTCCTGCAGGTCCGACTGATCCCAGAGCAGCCGGGGCCGGAGCCAGACGAGCTGCTGGGTGGACCCGCCGATCTGATGGGCTGCTGCTGTGAATTATTGATGTGCGTTACGAATGCGCCGCAGGATCTCGAAAACCGAGCCGGTAAGGGCAGCTTGCTTATTTTTGGCCTCCTCCTATGCTGGGAGGCCGACGCGACGGTCCGGGAATATCAGGGACAAAAAGGACGAGGAGGAAGTGGAACGACACGGTGAGCGGCCTTGTGTCGCACTTTGCCTGCACGGCCTTGTGTTGTCGTCAAGGTTAGACGTGTAACTCCTGCTCTTGTGGGAATAAGGACTTTCCGTCTCCCGTCTCGGAAAAATAACACACAACAGAGCGGTGACGCGCACACACACACACACACACACACACACACCTGTACCATATTTACAAGACAGAACCCGCCGTAGAATCAGCACAACCTGAAGCTTTGTGGCGGTGAACAGGGGCAGAGCCTCTCAGAGACAAAGCTCCTGCACTGCAGCCTCCCCACCCTTTTCCATCCGCTGCTCTTCATCTTCATCGCTTCATTATCCTCATTTCACCTGCTCCTTTTCAACCATCCCCCTCCTTCCTCCTCCTTACCCCTCTGACCTCCAGACCTCCTCCTCCCCAAAACAACAACCTCTCTCCTCCACTCCCAGCCCCCCATCATCATCATCAGCAGTATCCACCCGTTTGGTCTGTCCTGCTCCACATCTCAAACCAACCCCTCCACTGACATCATCGCACAATCCTTTTTTCTTCTTCTCTTTTTCCCACCGTGTCATCACCAACAAAAAAACCATCTCCTCCCACCGTACTCACCCTCCACTCCGTCAGGCGGTCCTCCCCAAGTCCAACGTTTGGGCCGGTTATCCAGGTGGTCCCGAGCCTCCCCTCCTCCTCCTCCTCCTCCTCCTCCTCCTCCACCTCCTCTCGTCTCGGCGCCCCCACCTCTCCGGCGGACCAGGGCCTCCAGCCTCTCCTTCTCGTTGCGTTCGGAGACAGGGAAGAACAGACACTCTCTCACCGAGCCATCGCTACGGCGACGGGCGCCCGGCGATGCGCTCGGAGACGGCTGCGCCATGGTTACCGCATGCATAGCGGCGGCAGCAGCAGCAGCAGCCTCGCCCCTCTCTCTCTCTCTCTCTCTCTTTTCTTCACACTCGTCCGCTGGCGGTCACACCAGCGCTCGATCACCCGCTCGTCTGTCACTCAGTGATACAGCAGCTTGCTCTCTCTCTCTCTCTCTGCCGCTCCCTGAAGGTAGCACTGATTCGCTCTCTCTGTCTCTCTCTCTCTCCTACCTCACAATTCTTCACCCCTCCCTCTCTCTCTCTCATCTTTCACACTGTAACTACCTCGATCGCCCCTCTCCTCTCTCTATTTTTCTCTAATGACTGAGACTATTTCACAGAGCACTTCAGACGGGAGGAGGGGACCCCCCCCCCCCCATACACACACACACACACACACACACACACACACACACACACACACACACACAAGCACATGCACACTGGGTGGATACTGATACTGGTTGCATTTGTGTCACCTCCAGAATCGCCCCCCCTCCCCCTTCATTTGGATTGTTTACATTCTCTATAATTTGCACAAGTAAATAAAACAACAACACACCATATTGATACGTGAACAAAATGTGGATACAGTTATATTTAAGTGGAATCACTTTGTGTTTGTACAGTCGATCAGACGTCTTCACTGTAGCACTGTGATATTGATCTGTGACCCTCTCCTCAAACATCCTGAGATCCAATCATTCAAGTAGAAGGTTGAAAAGAAATTGAAATAAGTAAGAAGCTCATACGTTGGAGAAAAAAAAGACACCATTACTGTACGTTACAGTCGTCTTCCTCTGAATGTCTTGTTTGTGTACAGATCCTTTAAGGTACTGGTGCTTTGACTTTTTGGCGACATATACATTTGGTTTATTTCAATTTAGATTTTGATTTATGATTTGTTTATTTCTTCATTAGCTTATTGTTTCCTTGTCTGCACGGCCCCCCAAAAAAAGAAAGAAATAATAAATAAGGATATCATTTTCGGAATAGGGACGACTCTCTCTCTGTCTCATTTCTTTGTCTTTCTTCTGCCTATATATACATATATATGTATATATAGATATATATAGATATATATATATATATCTATATATATAAAGGTTGGAAAGGCTCCACCTCAGCATTGTGGAGGGGGGGTTTGCTGAAAGTGCATGCAGAGTCACGCACTGACTGCAGGAGGGAGGAGAGACGAGGGGTGGAGGGAGGTTCATATACAAGAGGGAGGGAGGGAGGGAGGGAGAGAGGGAGGGAGGTGGAGGGAGATACAATGTGGATATACAACAGATCAGAGAAAAATAAAGACGGATGGATGAACCGACTGCAGCAGAATCATTCACTGCCACTTCGTCCGGGACTGAAGGAGAATCTGACAAACGTGTCCACACTTACTAAAGAATATAATATTCTGTATTTTATAGAACAGTATAATAAAAGTCTCACAAGCTTATCAATCACTGCTCAGATGCAGCGCTGCCCCGGTCAGTCCCTGCATTATTTCTGCATAGAAATACACACTTTCATTTAGTTTCTGGGGAACGGACATTTGTTTCATTCCTCTCTGGGGCACTGCATTAATAATTACAAAGGAAATTAGAGTTAAAGTCATGACAGACTGTTTTACGTCTGCAGTGCCTTGTCAAAACGGTTCCTCAGACAGAACGATAATGGATTAGTCCAGATAATAATCAGTGGCCAAATGTATAATGAAAATAATTGAACATATACGTTAGTTGTACCCATTCGGCATTCCTGATATCTATACTGCCATATACCTACAATAAGTTTCATATTGGATAAGTGGTTCAAATCATCATTACAGAAAGAAAAATGTCCAACATTATGTTGCTCCATCCTCTCAAATATTAGAGTTTGCAGGTTTTCGTTGTTATATATAATTTTTAACTGAATATTTTTGGACTATTGGTTCATGATTTCAGGTTCAGATTTATTTAATTGTCATTCTATCCAAATACAGTATAAAACATACAGACTGATGGGAGAAAAAAATATTTTTCATGTGACAAATGTGAAATATGAGATTGAGACAAAAAACTGAATTTCCCATAAAATGTTCACTGTAAAATGAAAATGTTCAAAAATAAAAAAGGGTCCCAATGGAAAAAAAAATAAAAAAAGCAAAATTGGAAAACAAACAACCATAATGAGATTGATCAAAATAATAATAATAATTAAAGTTTCAGCTCTAATGTAAGTAGTTTTAGAAGAAAGATATGAACAACAACCTTTAGTACAACAAATGTTCAGAATAAAAGACTTAAATTAACATGAGATTTAAATCCTGTTATTAATTATTCATGGAACCTTGTGTATTGTTTCCGTCTATATGATCTGGATCATATTGATCCTCCTCACAGCTGATGTATGTGTGTGCGCATGTATGTGCTGCCACCATCGACTGCGTCCGTTCCAGGAAACGGCACGTGATACGCTGGCAGTGATGTCATCTCCCGTGGGACTGACCAATCATTATGTCATTAGGTTATGCATATGAGGGTGTGGAGGGGAAAGGGACGGGGGAGGGGGCTGTTAGCATGCAAACAGTCTTTAAATCAATAAACACCGTGACCCCCCCCTCTGAGGACCAGACCTCTGTGGGTCCTGCTAACGTCAACAGGCGCTAATCATTTACGCTCTTGGACAAAAACACGGCAGATAATACATTTCATTCATTCATTTGGAGATTATGATAATACGAGCGACGCCCACTCATGACTCAGGCCGAGCGACGAAAACAAAGCGCTGAGTCTTGTTTTAATGTTTTAAAGAAACCACCTGCAGCTGGTATAGATGAGTGGGTTGCGCCGGTTGCGCGGCCGTGCCTCTAGCTGCCTATCTCTGATATGTAAAAAATTTGAGCCCGACAGATATATTGGTCCGGCTCTAAAATGTGCATTTATCTTTACATTTTACGTAAAATAAATGATGTTCATTTTCACAATTCAAATTGTCTATATTTTGTTGCATTTGTGTTTTTATAAAAATGTATTTTAGTTATTGAGTATAACGTTTATGGTTAAACTAAAATATCAAGTCTCAATTACATTTCTTTGTCACAAATGTTTGATAAAAGAATCTTAGGAATCGATGACAGGTTAAAATATACATATATCGTCCGATGTATCTGAATGGAAAATCTTGTGCTCGCTAATATCGATATTGGCATCGGCCCCAAAAAATCCATATCTGTCTGGCTCTTTTAAAAGAATTGTGCATGTTGTTATTAATCATTTAAGTTTGATTTTTTTTTAAATCGCACTACACGTGCAATCAGCTGCACGGCAACAACAGGAAGTTTTAAAACTAAACGGATCGACTGTCCGACCACTTCGTACCGTCGAGCTCACGATGTCAAGCTCATGACTTCCTTTCAAGCGCACGCTCGGGCGAACTCAAGGGAAAACCTCCGATCAGTTACGTCCTTTCATTTTGTTTTATAATAAAAGAACAGAGCACTTTCTCCCGATTCGGTCGGTTGAACACAATCGGTCGGCTGACGGAAAAAAGTAATTGAGAGATTTTTGCATTAGTCGCCGTGGAGCCGAACGGCAGCTGGAAACACACACACACACACACACACACTGACTCCGTTATTGATCGACTGGATTAGTTCAGCGCCGGAGAGCAGGGAGCAGAGAGCGCTGGTGCTTGACATGTTTTATCTTTCGCTGTTTTTTATCCTGAAACTGAAGCGATCGGGACTGAGAGGTCAGATGAAGGTGAATAAGCCATATCGTCACATCGATCCGTATCCCGATGCTACGATAAATAATTATGTTGGATAAACTAATCATTTCACAAAAACAAGTAGTTGATGTTTGTGAAGAGTCTTTCTGATGTTACGCGTCACAGAGGAACACAGTTCATATCACAGGACGTCGATTTTAATATTTTATGTGTGACAATCGCTGAGAAACATTAATATCATTGAGATTTTGTTCTAATGTTTTGATGCTGATTTTAATATTTGGTTATATTCACTTTTAAAATGATTCATTTTATTCACAGAATCATTGCACCTTGTAAAAAAGTTTATGTCTGTAATCAAATTAACCTTTCATCATCATCATCATCAATAACAACAACAACAAAAGAAAGAATTTTTGAACAGATTTTTTTGCGAAAACGTGAAGTCAACACATCATCGGCACGCCGCAACCTCTGACCTGCTCTGCCTCTTGCCGCTGCCTCCTCTTCTCCTCGGCTGCCGCCCGGCGCTGCTGCTCCTTCCTCCTCTGCCCCTCCATCTTCCTCCCTCGCTCCTCGGCGCAGCGCTCCAGCTGCTGCTGCGCCCGGCGCTCCTTGTTCTGCAGTACCTCCGACAGCTCTGCGCACACACACGCACGCGCGCACACACACACACACACACGCACACACACGTACGCACACACACACGTACACGCACACGCACACACACGCACACGCACACACTCTCTCTCTTTCACATTGTCTTCTTCATTTCTTTCTTGCATCCTTCTTGAATTACTATTTTCTGTCTTTTTTTTCTTTCTTAATTCTCCCTTGGGCTGCTATAATTCGTCAATTAACTGATTAATCAATGGAAAGAAAGTTAATTGGCAAATATTTTGATAATCGATTAAGAAAGAAATCCAAAATTCACAGCTTTCAGCTTTATAAATGTGAATATTTCCTAATTTTTGGGGTTTATATGATAGTAAATTCATTATATTTGAGTGTTGGACTGTTGGTTAGACACAACATGATGTTTGAAGTGATGTAAGAAATTCCTATGAAGGATAAATTAAAATATTTCTTGCTTAAGTGTCAATATTGCAACTAGTCCTCTCGTTATATATTGTTATACTTTGTATAATAAAGCACATTAATTTCTGATACTTGTTCAAACTCAATTAAAGTCCATTACAGAACAATCATTTATATTTACCTTCACAATCCGTGATATTTGACCACCAGCTAGCACACACCAACCCACACTGTGTGTGTGTGTGTGTGTGTGTGTGTGTGTGTGCCAGGAGCAACCAGAGCTCCACCAGCTGGAGCATCACTCTCACCTTGTGTCTTCTCTCTGTCCTCCCGTCGTTCTTTTGCTAAATGTGTCTGGGAGCCTTTGGATGAGCAAAAGGAAAAAGAATTGAGAAATTAGTTCTTACAAATTGTTTCATATTCAGGGCTGCGTTTGTGTCGTTTTTGTCTGTGGTGCCTATTGGGGCTGCAACTACCGATTATTTTCATTATCGATTAATATGTTGATTATTTTCAAGATTCATTGATTAGATGTTTGGTTCATTAAATATATAATAAAATAGTGAAAAATGTCAACATGATGTTTTGTTTTGTCCACGACACCAAAGATATTCAGTTCACTGTCACAGAGAAGCAAAGAAACCAGAAAATATTCACATTTAAGAAGCTGAAATCAGAGAATTTTGACTTTTTCCCCCATAAAAAAACTACTTGAACCGATGAAATGAAAAACAGTCAAAAGTTAATTTCTTTTATGACAATTATCCTTTCTATAAAAACATAAAAACATTGAGACTAAACACAGAAACAGAGGAACTCAAACACAACGTGGATTTGCAGCTTTACCACTTGGGAGGTGTTGTTTTTTCTTCTTCATCTTTCATATTTCCAATTTGCTCTGCTATGAAGTAGGGGGAAAAAGTGTATCAAAGGATGTAACCGGATTAGAAGTGTACCTGTGGGGCTGCTGTGATTGGACGGCGATCGGGAAGGTGACGCTTGCCTGCTGGTGAGCAGTGGCTCAGGAGGAGGGGCCAGCGCTGTGTTTTACAGAGAAGGGGGGGGAGAGATATGATTCATCCAACACTGGCAGAGAAAGCAAAGACAGTTAAAAAAAAAACATACAGTACAAGCTGCAGTGCTGGGACGTGACAGGGACGCAAAAAGGGCCCCCCCCCCCGTCAGTCACAGTAACAGCCTGTAGGGGTCAGGTGTCAGTGTGGGACCCCTGAATGTGACGCTCAGCTGTTTTCTAACTGTGTTGTTATTTCTTTTTCCATCTGGATGACGTGAAAGTCACCTGAGAACATGTATCGACCCGACTGCATCTAACCACACACACACACACACACACACACACACACACAGCCATTATATATGCAAACACATGCAAATCTGAGATGAGTCGCAAGTGTCCCGAGGGTCCGGCTTATAAAAAATAATAATAATAAAAAAATGTATATATATAAATCAGCTGAATCACATGGGCTAAAAGGCGTTTACTGCTGTTCTTCATCATCCTCATCATCATCATCATCATAAGATTCTGATTTATTGAAGACACATGGAGCCTGTCAGTCAGGAAACAGGGGACGGCAGTGGAACATGTATCGTACAATATTAATAAGAAGCTCCATAATTCTGTGTATTATCAATGCAATGGCCACACATATCTGGTTATGCATTACATATTTATGCAAGTGTAAATACTCCTACATTGACTGCACAGATTGAAATAGAATAAATATTTAAAAAAAAAACATTTTCACCTTTCTGCTGACATGCATGTTTTTATTTTTTGATATAAAACATGCAACACAAAGCTTTTAGCATTAGACCATAGTGTCATTGAAGTGTTAGCATCTCTGTGCTAGTGGATGAAACACAACGCACTACTGACGATGACATCATCGGCTCACCTGTCATGTCGCCTCGGCTCGGCGCCACCTCGGGCATCGTCTCAACGCTCGACGTTTGGTTTCCGGAGCCAGAAAACGAACCGACCGACCACCGCCCGCTTCCACCGGACACCTCCGGTGTTCTGAGCCCCGGTGACTCAGGAGAAAAGACGGAGGAGAGAGAGGAGCTTCTGCCGGGAGAGACGGAGGAGGGAGGGAGGGAGGGGGGCGGGGAGCAGACACCGTCGCTGTTAGCATGTTAGCTGATGTTAGCTGATGTTAGCTTATGTTAGCATGTTAGCTTATGTTAGCTGACGTTAGCTTAAATTTTGCCCATTTTTGAATTATGAAAGATAATTAAACTGTTGGGTCCCTGTATTTCATGTGGATGTATACATTTTCCTTTATGTATCTAAAATATATATATATACACAGTAATTATGGGGAATAAATTAATCTTTCATTACCTTCAAAACCCTGTGACCACCTCACTCACAGTTTAGCTCATTTACATATTAATGCGCAATCAACTCCTCGTCGCTGTCACGAGTTGCCTAGCAACCAGGTATTCTACCGCCGCGGTACTATATCGCTTGGCGGAGGTAAAAATAAATAAAGAATAATAATAAAAATTACAATTAAACTGTATCAGACCAATATTACTTCTATCACACAAAAACAATATCACACGTAAAAAAAAGAATTGACATTGCAGTTAAAGTAGAATAAATAGTATATATTTAATATAGTATATACGAGCTACTGTATAGTAGTATGTAGATTATACTGCAGGGCCTATAATCAGGAAAATTAATAAATAATTCAATTACAGGTACTCACAACAGAACAATGGCCCCTGTGGCTGATACACTGTCATATAGAATATCACTTCATTATTATTATTATTATTATTTATAATATAATAATCAAATAGTAATGTAAAAGCAGGATATTACTGTTGTAGTTGGTTTAAATGGAGCTTGTTCAATGTTTTCGATTGTTTTTTCCTTTTTTAATTTATTCTAAAATACCAATTCCAGAACCCAGAGACTGCAGGAGACACTCGCACCCCTCCCTGGCCGTCTTGTGTTTCCTGGTCCTCATCTAGCCTTTGTTGTACAGTAGATGTTATTTCAGGGAGAGGGTCCGGCACAGGGGCCCCAGGTCCCCGGTAACCCATCTGTGGAAATGCCTTCATCAGAGACACGTTCACAATGGCCAATTCACTTCATGTCGAGCACTAATTGTTAAAGCTTCACTTATATTTATGTGTACTTGTACTTTTACATGTAGTGTATCTGATGCAGCGGAGTGGAAAGTAGAAAGTGGCATCAAGTACAAGTACGTGAAATATAAATACAGCATTTGAGTAGATTTTCTTTCCTTCAAGCGCTGCAATTAAAAGCTGCTTTGTCACATTTGTATTCCTTATCTATTTATAAATTATTGTTATGATCACTGTGCCCCCCCCCCCACTCACGTGTCAGTGCTCACGTGTCGCCCCAGAGGCAGCGTTACGTCACGGTCACATCAAACTGCTGCTGCTGTCGTCAAATATGGGTCAGTGCTGTTTTCAGTCTGCTCACACACGATGCAGGTCCACTGAGTCATGACGGATGGCAGCTCTATAAATAACTACAACACTGCACTGGAAATAAACCAATATTAAAAAACAAAAACAATCATGTGCACAGTGTTTTTGTTTTGTAAGAAATGCCAGGATGATATATTTAAATAAGAACCATAGCAATACTTAAGAAGAAAAAGAAAATGAAGAGTCCATTGCATCCAACACGAATAAATCATTAAATTAAACCACATTAGTTCCGGTCAACATTAAATTTTGACCTCTTACTTGGAATTATGAGATACATAGAAGCAAAATGAAAGAATTTGCCTAATTTCTCCCGACTGTGTGGGGGATAGGTAGAGCGAGTGCTCGGCTGATCGTTTTGCATGAATCAGAGTGGAGAAAATCTGAATCTTTATGATTTACAGTGTTCTACGTGCAGGTTTATTAGGACGGAAAACACATTTTCCACAAAAAAAATTCAATAATCATGAATTTTTGGTAACAATCCTCAGACTGCATTATACACAAATCTAATTTACATTGTTGAGAAGCTTTGTTCTTCAAATGCGGTCAAATTCTTATAGGCAAGATAGATTATATATATATATAGCCCATTATATATGTACATGTATATATATTTATTTTTCCCCCCCAGAGATTTATGGAAAAATTGTACCAGAGGAAGAAAAAACACTTCTACATGTAGTGAAGTTGTCTCTACAAGGTGAAGTAATTCCATCAGGATACTTCTAAAAAAACTTTGTGTTGTGTACATGAAGTTATTAAAATCCTTCACATTGCCGAGAAAAAAACAAAAGCCTAATAACTGAAAAAAACAAACAAAAACGTAGCTAATGTATTTTAAGAAATTCCTCAGCAGAAGATGCATAGCCCCAGAGACCAATACGTTCAACATTTAAAAAAAGTTGTATATACAGTATATCAAAAAATTTGTGAAACATGTTTACATGTTTTGGTAAGAGCTGTAGCAGATCTTCAAAAACTTTGAAGGTTTTGTTTGTATGGGGAGAATAAAAAATAAAAAACGGTATAAAACCTAGACATCAAGTGATCTATCTTAAAATAGAAAAGGGATTGAAGTCAAAAATCACACTATTTGAAAAACCCACCCGTCAGCTCAGAGTACTCAGGGCTCTACATCAGCAGCTCTTACTCTCTCGTCTGCTCCCTCTCGGGGCTCGGTCGTGGGGTCGTGTCGACACCCCGTGGCCCTGGATGTTTCCAGCACGAGTTGGGTTTCAACCCCGGAGCTCCTCCCCCTTTCGGCTGCACTTAGCCAACCGTCGTGCCTCAGGCGCCTAAAAACCACTTTCTCCAGTATCAGTGGAGTTAAGATCTTTATTGGAAACCCAGCCTTCAAACATCATAGTACAATTTTTTTTTTTTTTTTTAAATTCAGAGTTACAGCAACAACAGCAACAGGCCCCATGTGGTCGAGAGCAGTGGTTCCCAAACGGAGGTGCTGGATCCCCCCTCGATAACATGGGACGTTTCTAGAGAGGGGGAAGTAAAATACATATAATATACTGTATATATATATATAATCAGTTATTTCAATTTTTATAGAGGTTGCGAGACAAAGTGAGACAGTCGGCACTGCTGCGAGGTTTTACTGGTGTGGATCTGTGGGGACGTTTGGGAACCGCTGGTCTGACGAGAGTGTTGAAGTCGCGGAGCAGCCGAGAGTTCAGAACAGAACAAAGACGGACAGACGGACAGAAACATGAATAAGGGAAACAGAAAAATACAATTGATTTTTTCTTTTTTTTTTATAAGGGATCGCCTTCATTTGGCCGCAGTAAAATCAAAAATAATCACAAAAAAAAAGACTAACACTTTGTCAGTGGAATATCATGTTGAAAACATGGAGGAAAAAAACAACTTGATTATGACTTGATAATACCTTCCTGTGGACTTTATGAACGTGTCTAATCAACTACAATGATACAGACTGCCCCAAGGAAAGAAAAACACAAAAATACTTCTATCTTTTTTTATTTGGCGAATCCAGAGATTCTGTACTTGCTAAATTCCACATGGCGTGAAATCAATATAAATACATTTTTTTTGTTAAAAAGATGGTGCGAGATATTTTTTTTGCAGTCATAGTATTGGCAGGTGGAGGCGAGTGTTTGGACTACATGGGAGGAAAAAAAAAAGAACTACTACTTCTACGTGAATGAGACGGCGAACTTGCCGTTTTTGTTGACGTTCGAGGCAGAAGGCAAAAAATAAAATAAAAAAATCTAGTAATGCTCCAGATATTCACCATAAATGTGATGCTGGTGATCAGCCTGTACACTCGGAGTCTGTCTGCGTCACCGTCGGTCACCAGGCCACCACCCTCTGGTTGCCACGGGTGATGAGTGAGACAGTCTTACAAAGAAGCAGCGTCTCATTTTCATTCATGTTAACGATAAACTGAAAAGTAAAGATGTCGTCGTCGTGTTCTTCTTCTTGTGTGAAAAGGTTCTTTTAAACACCAAAGTTTCGGTCTGCCGATGGTAAACGACCTGGAGTAAACTGAAACATACTGTATGTGTATATTTATAAACATTATTGGATTGGCGTATAGAGGCTGATCTTAATAGAAAGTATTATTATTGTTATTCATATTCGTGCGGTGTTGTTTCGGCTGAAAATATCCCAAGTGGAGCATCTCTAGTAAAATCCCACCTCCTCCTTCCAGCAGCAGGTCTCTAGAGCTGGAGAGAAAAGAAATAATTATATCAACGTATGTTCTGCATTTTTAATCTGTTGTCATTTTGTGCTTTAAAGGAAAATTACTGGACACGATCACCGGAGGCAACAAATTATTTATTACTGATCAATGTGCTAAACACGTTGTAATTGTTTTGTCTATAAAGTGTCAGAAAATATTCCCAGAAGTTTAAATATTTTACCCAAACATCAGTTCTACACGAAAACATATTCAATTTATTATCATGTTAGTCAAAGAAATGGTACAGTATTTGACTTATTCCTCTTAGAAATTACATAATTAGTCAAAAGAATTGAATAAATTATGAAATGATTGTTTGAGAGGAGATCCTTTCCCCTCACTGACTGAAATCTGTTTTCATCTTTTTATTATTGTTTCGTGGTTTTAATTTCCATCTTAAGTTTCTTAGGTTAATATCTATATCCAGATGAATCACCCCTATTCCTCCACTGTAAAGCACTTACAAGCTGTATTTCTTTTATGAAATGTACAAAACAAATCAAGTTTATCATCATCTTTGTTGCTAAAAATGGACATGAAGTGAAACAGTATTTTCTTTTGTCTTAGAATACGAAGAAAATCTGACAGTGAATCAATGTTCAGATAAAAAATCCAACTGATTTTAATTTTTTTTTAAAGTTTGACTAATTTATTTTGGTTTGTATTACTGATTGTTTCAGATATTTAATATTTGATGACTTGGGATAAAAAAAACTAAACATCTTGGATAGTTTTGGATCATAGTAAGGAAAGAAATACTAGTATATATACTACTATATACTATGTATTTATATACTATAAATACTAGTATAACAAATACTTTGTTGCCACGTTGGCAAATGTTATGAAAAAAAAAATCATGAAAATGAAAAAGGGGACTCACATCGTCAATGTCCTCATCATCGTCGCCAATGTCATCAAACTGGATCTCGTCGTCGTCTCCGGGCCCGAACGTGTCTGTGTCGTTGATTTTAGCTGCGAGAAGGAAAAACCGAGGCGTTAAAACTTTAAAGAACAACTGGACGTTCGTGAATCAGAAAACAATAATGTTTCCACTGTATCAATGACGATGATGCGATGGCAGCATGTTGTAATTAAAGGTGAGGGGGAACACGAGGACCCCTGCTGTCTGAAGACAGTAACTACACTGTCCTGTGACCTCACCGTGCTCCGGCAGCTCCCCGTAGGCTTTCAAACTGCGAGCCTCTTCTGCATTGTACTTGAGGATGACGTCTGCTTTGTTGTCCTGAAACACAAGTCACGGTTAGAGACGAGAGAGCGAGGAGACGACCAACAGAGAAAAGTTCTATGGTAAAAGCCTGGTCTGGTGAAGATCCTGGTTTGACCTGTATCTTTCCACCTTGTTAGTACAAAACGACTGATGCCCAGACAAGTGTGCCGATACTTTTAGAACAAAAATGTATCAACAAATACAATATTTACAGTGATTCACTCGTGTATGTAGGGTCCACGTATGATTTGTAAGGCCTGGTACCGTGGAATTTCTACACACATTTTCCTAAACTCATATACAACATTATACATATAACATTACGTTGAATGGGACCTTTTTTAAATGTCCTGTTAATATGTTCTTAGGCCTTTTTTTATTTTACATAAGGAAATCAGTTGCTTCTTAAGCCTTTGATGCACCACGACTTAACAATGAAAAGCAAAACAACATAACATGAGTATATAATTTTAAAACACGGCTATAAAATCATGCAACTAAATTAAGAGACAATTCAACGAGGGTTTCTTCCATCGGACGTGTCAAAGAAAATACAGAGGTGAACGGTGGTTTAAAGGCCATGACCACCCCGTGATTTAGGAACGTGAGATCTCAGCAGGACAGAAGTGAAATTAAGAGAAAATAATATAATTAATCACTAGACTTGACCCAGACGACTAGCAGCAAATGGACAAATGTATGGATCAATTAAAAAATATATATTTTGATGGCCAACAGAAAGTCCCGGACAATTGTTTTGCTAAAATCAAATGCAAAAACATTCTGTAAGTAACTTTACACACGTAAAGGGAGGAAGATAAATATGTAAAACCTTTGTAAATGAAGTTTAAACCTATTTAATATCCTATTGGGCCTTTTATTAAAAAGTAAAATTAATTATTTGTAAGCCTTTTCAATTCATGCAGGTAACGGTTAAAAACCTAGTACCAACAGCAGACGATATTCCTATAATAATGAAGACAGGGGGAAACGAAGGTGTTAATAACCTTGTTCCGATCAGCAGCAGACAGAAATTGTCTGACTGAACTTCCTTAACATCTTATACATTAGTCCCGTGACGACAGGGCGTTTGTAAAACTCCGGATGTTCCTCTGTTCCTTTGTCAGGGGCTTTTTTGTCGAGGCAGATGTTGAGCTTCAGACGTTTCAACGCATCGATACACCGTCAGAAAGACATTTTATCTCATTGTCCACTGAAGCATGGGGTCAGGACAGAGTAACACACCTGGTAATCTCTCAGTCCGACCAGGATGATGTCCGACGTGTTAATCCAAACCTTGTGCGTAACAAAACAAAGCAAGAGATTACGCCTTGTGTCAAACAGCAACACACATACACACACAATTGAGTCCATGCTGATTCAGCATTACGTCAGGGGGGGTTTCCCATGTGGTGTGGGGGGGGAGGTGAGATGATTGGACGGGAGGACGTTCCTACCTTTTTCCGGAGTTTTCCTCTGATGTGGCAAAGCCGCTTGGTGCCGTCGAAGCACATGGCCTCCAGACGCCCGTTCCCCAACATCTTAATCACCTGAGCATATTCTGAAACGCACGGCAGAGCAGAGGACGGTTGATTCAAGACCATAATAATCTTTTTCGGTTCGCTCGGCGAAATAAGATCGGGACGGTTGTGCAGCGTCGGTCATATTTGGCCGCAGATTTTTTCAGTTCTGCCGATCATCGTGTCTTTCTCTTAACCACCTTTTTTGGCTAGTTTTGGATTCGTGGGTGATTAAAACACAAAAAAATTATGAAAGAAAACTGGATGATAATAAATGTGTGTTTATAGTCAAAGTTCCCCAATTTAGCTGAAATAAATAACCTATTTAGAACTTTAGAATAAAGAAAATAAACATTATTTATTTCACATAGCATCTTTTCCCTACATTGATATTCTGTACAATAAAATATTTCATATCGGCTCTGCTTCTAATATCAAGAGGAGGAATTATTGCTGGATGTTGATGACATATAATATTATACATACAATAAGCTAAAATGAACTGGTGCAAAGGTCGTTGTGTATTTACTCAGTGCGTCAACAGTCGTTGAAACAATTTATGACAGAAACGTAGAGTCAAAAAGAGGCAAACAGAAGAGAAGTGGCCTCAGTAGAACTGGATTTTGAACAGGAAAGTTCTACTATTATAGTTGAACACACAAAAAAGAGAAGAACAGAAAGAGGAAGAGTTGAATCAACATCATTATTATTATTATACTGGTATTAGAATAGATATTTTGTTTGCCTTTGAAAATATTGTGACGATAAAAAAGCCATTTGTCCTCTTAAGTTATGGTATAAACAAACCCAGAGTACAGAAATCTGTGACCTGAGATTTGACCCCTAGTGTCACTCGGTCAGAAGTGACGGGATCTTTATAGTCAACCGTCTCCGGTGTGACTCTTCTTCTTCTTCTTCCCCCGGATGTGGACCGACAGGTCCGGTACTACTCACCCTGTCCGTCCTCTTTGAACACCAGCTCCCTCTTCTCCGACTCATTCTCGTTCTTTCCACGTCGCCGATTCTTTCCTCCCTTACCTGTGTGAACACAAGACAAAGGATGCTCCGGTCAATCGTGTGTTGATAAGATGCTGGAGCTGCAACTGCTAAGCGATTAGTAATCGACCAATTAGTAACCGCAGATAAATGAATCTGCAACTTTTTTGATAATCGATTCAAGTCGTTTTTATGAAAAAATAAGTCAAAATCCTGATTTCAGAAACCAGAACATATGTGAATATGTCCTGGTTTCTTTGCTCCTCTGTGACAGTGAACTGAAGATCTTTGGTGTGTGGACGAAACAAAACATCATGTTGCGAGTGTTTTCCCGACACTTTTCACCATTTCATAGACAGAAGCAACTAATCGATTAATCGAGGAAATAATCGACCGATTCATAATCGTGACAATAATCGTGAGTTGCAGCCCTGAAGGATTAATCTGACATGCCCATCACATATGACCGGGGCCTGTTACCGGTACGTTCCACCTGTTTGACCGGGAGAAACTACCGAGGGATCTGTGAATCACTCATCTTGCTAATTCATGCGACGTCCGACAGACGTCACCTCCGTTGGACGCTCAAATGAAACAGTCCCCGCCTCCGTTAAAACGACCCGGACCACGTTTAACTGGCGATATCTGGGGTTCACTTGACGGATTAATATACCGTCACAGGCCGGGACCGGGGTGGGGTTTAACTAGCGGCTAACTAGCTGCGTCAGCTAGCAGCGGGAACGACACCGACGAGGACACAGAAACGTGTTGGGACTTTTATTTAGTTTGACCCGCACTGAGTCCGTCACTGCCCCGGGGGTGAACCCGGGTCTTTGTCCCGTCGGCGTCAAGACGCGGTAAAACCGGTAACGACTCCCGGGGGAGCAGGGCTTCCTAGCCGCGGTGCTAACTAGCCGTTAGCCGCTCGGTGTCACGTTTTCACTGCGTGTGTCCCCGCGGCGGGCGCTTTCGACACAATTACAACAAAACAACGTCGCGGTGGGTTTTTTCTTACCTTTATTTTTGGGCATATTCTCTTCACGCTCGGCTTCACGTTAAATCCCGCTCGGCAGGAAACGACACAGTGTTTAAACGATAACGAAGAAAACTGAAACGAGGCAGAACTGAGAAGGATCCTGTGCTCGAGCTAGCCCGACGCTAATTCACCCGGACCGGTCTGCGCATGCGTCCGATGAGACATTCAAAATGCCGTTGCTTTATTGAAACATGAGATTGTTAACAGAGACAAAAGGCAGCTTCGGATCAAATTCTTATTAATAACATTCTTATAATCGGGATTCTAACTCTTTGACTTTTGTTCAAAAGTCTCAATCAATGAAGGAGAGAAAATAAAATCTCTCCAGATTTTGAAACAAAATAGAAAAATAAGTGTGAAAACATGATGAAATAAAATAATCGTTTTATTACTGCATGTGTTTGTAACGAGACATTGGCATGCCAGTCGGGCAACAGATTAATAGCAGATATTGGTTGGAATAAATAATAAATAAATTTAAAAAAACACCAGTTGCATGATCCATATTCTCTATGTCTAATATACATAAAGTTAAAAGTCATATCACTGGCAACAGACTGTTCTGTCTGGTGACGGCAGCGTTTCCACGGGCACCTACAAATAATCTATCACACACGAGTTATGAATCATAGACACGGGACACTTATCATGTTTGATAAGTGTTTTCGTTAGGATTAGTTTATGGAGATATTTCCGGAACTTATTTGTAAAAGCCAAAGTCAGGCAGATTTTAAGTCTAGGTTGTCAGGGAGCCACGGAAGGAATAAATAAATGTCAATGTTGACAATGCTGCTCAGCTGTTCTCTCAGATATAAAAAACTATTTTTGAATAATTACATTGAAGGAAAAACAGAGTCTTCTTTGCTCAGTTTTAGTTTTTTTCAGTCAAGCCTCAGCGGAGCCACTGGGGCTTATTTCCAATTCATTGTGACTGTAAAGCTATTAGTTAGTTATAAATTAAATTAAATAACGTATACACCATCAAGTAATTCAATAAAATAGAGTTTTAATCAGGAATTCAAAAGTGCACGTTTTAATAAACAATCATTTTGATTTTGTTTTGATTTCAAGTTATTTTTTTAATTAAACATATCATATTTGAAAATTTAGAGTGAAGGTTAACAACCTTTTAATTCTCTTTCTGTGGATAAACTGTTTGGCCATTAGGATTAAACAATTATACATCATTTCATTCAATTTGGGGGAGTGAGTGTCCTCTCCTCCCCGCGGAACCAATGCTCGGCCTCAGGCCGGATCTCGCCGGGCTCATTTCTCCGACGGACCACCAAACACACTATTTAAGCAGCTAGCTTCATCCGCTAATTTAATCCGCCTCCGAGTCCGGTCGTCGCCCAGTAGCATGAAAAACATGTTAACCATCATCTCCAACGCCCTTTGTCGGATCACTGGCAGGAATGTGGTGAGTGGTCCAGGGGTTGACGTCGAGCGGGGAGGAGGTTTCTGGACCGGAGCTGGTCCGATGCTAACTAACCGCCAGTTTAGCCTGGAAACGTCGGGCCCGGTGCTGACCTTGTGAGCATGCTAACGTTAGCACGTTAGCATCTTTCCTGGCTGGTTTAATTAACTCTCAGTCTGAAGTTTAAACGTTTGAAATGTGTCTGTGGACAGATGTAGCATGTGTGAGCACGCATGTTGCATTGAACTGGTCTGACGGTTAAAACGCGGTTCACACGCGGGGTTCTGTTAAAGGTGTGGGAACGTGGAGGCGGTCACGTCAGTTACTCTTCTGTCTGTAGTCCTACATGCGTCTGTGGTTGTGGTGCTTCTTCTCCCTCGAGCAGCAACAAGCTGCTGCACTGGTGTGATCGATATCCCTCAATATCTGTTTTAAAAACACGTGTAGTTTAACACCAGAGCCCGTCCGATATGACGGTCCGCCGATAATATCGTCCGATATGACGGTCCGCCGACAATATCGTCCGATATGACGGTCCGCCGACAATATCTGCCGATATTAACCTTAAGCAGACATGTATATTTTTATTTTAATGTAAAATAAGTTAGTTATTTACTTGCGTCTATTTCTGTGCTATGTACTTTGTTGAATTTGCCCTTTCTTTATATTTATTAAAAAGTTTGTGGTGAGACTAAAACATCAGGCCTCGATTCCTTTGTCGCGAAGGTTTGATAACAACAACTGAGGAATCATTGACATATATATATATATATATATATATATATATATATATGCATGCATGCATGCGGTCACCGGACCCCAAAAGATCCATATCTGTCGGAGTCTAGTTAACAGAGTAGCTGTAAATGTGTGAAACAGATTCATGTAGAACATACTTTTTTTTCTTAAGGAAAATAAGTGGTAAAAACTAAAAAATAATCGTCTTATCGCTGCATGGTTAGCAGATTAATAGCAGATATTGGTTTGAATAAATAAATAAAAAACACACCAGTTGCATGATCCATATGCTCTACGTTTAATATACATGAAGTTAAAAGTTATATCACTGGCAGCAGCATGTTCTGTCTGGTGACGGCAGCGTTTCCACAGGCACCAGCAAATAATCCATCATACAAGTTAGGAATCATAAACACGAGAAACTTATGTTTGCTAAGTGTTTTCGTTAGGATTAGTTTATGGCGATATTTCCCAACGACGTGCCTGTTGGAACAAGCTGCCGCTCCTTCCCCCTCCCGCTTCCACTTCCCTGTTTGTTCATTCTCGTTACAGACTCTCACAACGCTTCTCTCCTTCCTCTCCTCCCCCTCCCTCCCCCCTCCTCACCTGAACCCTAGGGAGCCCAATCAGTGTCCGAGGTAAGCAGCTCGCCACACTCCTGATGTTTCGTCTGTACCTACGCTTCCTCCTTCCCTGGGAGCTTCTCTAAAGTGCTTCTCAAAACGGGGACAATTTGATCCGGCTGAAAGAAATCCCTACAAATTACATTGTCAAACAACCAAACATTTTTCTCCTCTTACCCAGTGTGCAATGTGTCCATCTGCATCGCTCAGATGATCATTTATAGTCTCTGGCTTTCATTTGAAAACATTTTCTTTTTCTCTACATAGTGAATTTTATTCATGTCGTCACCTGTCACTATCTGGTAACGTGGTTAAAATCCTGTCACCTGCTGAGGAGAAAAGGCCAGACACGCGTTTACAGTCAACATGTGCCAAAATATAATAGAACAACAAAATCTTGATTTATCAGAATTGGGAAAAGTAGTTTGCGATGCAGTTTTCCTTTAAGGTGTTCTCATTAGATATGATCTGTGTTTAAAAAATGGTGACAAATGTCTTTTTAATTCAAGTAAATCAAGTAATCAGATTCAAACCTCAGACCGAGGGTAGACGTTTTAAAATGCGGTACCGGCCCTGAAGTGCAAGCACTGTTGTGCCGATGCCAGTCTCCATGTTTCTTTTGGTCTTTTTTCCTCCCATCTGTGATGTCTGTCTGTTCTCCACGTAGCTGCTGCTTCTCCTGTTGTATTTCCACACCCGAGGTCGGCTCCTCGACCCGTAGACTCTCTGTAGAGCTCCTGCGCTCTCCGTGGTCGTGCTCTGATTGGTTGGCTCCTGTGTTTCCCCCCCAGTTGCTGATCGACCTGTCAGCGTACGTCAGTGTAACTTCGCCAGAGGCGCCCGACTTGGCAAAGACCCAGCGGCAGCCACCTAAACCACCACCGCCGCCACCAGTCAGTACTAGAGCGCATGACGCAGAGTTAGTTAGCTGCCAGAGCGACGCGCTAGACGCACCATTAAGAACCACGACCGGCATCCTCCACGTCTGCCTGATCACTAACGGGGCTGAGGGGGAACTAAAGGAAATTAACCCCTTAAAGTAACTTTTATTGACACTGATCTTTCTACTTCTTGGTGACTTGGTCTTCGTGCCGTTCTTGGTCCTTGAATATTAATTCACTAACTGATGATGATACTTTCTATTAATCATTCATATTTACATTTCACAGATTTAACTGCAGAGCCAGGACTTTAAACTAAAGTTTTGCATGAGTAACAATTTCTAACCCAAATCTGTCTTTAAAAAATTAAATATTTGTTTCAATCTATCATTAAAAAAAACAAAGTTTTAAAAAAACCATACCAGCTCAAGGCAACATCAAGAAAAAATATTTAGTTTACAAAGAGCTACAAAGTCAGAGGCTGTAATTGGAATGTTTGGACTTTTTTGATTGATAAATGACTTGAATGATGAATCGACTATCAGAATTTGGCAACGGTTATTGAACACTTAAGACAAACGTCTTTGCGCTCTAAATTTGTTGAAACGATCGAGATTTTAATAGATGACAGGAAATGAACAGTAATAAACTAATGTGTAAATATTGCCCAGGCCTGTAAAACTTCCCCTGATCAGATATTACCTCAAAACTCTTAACTCGCACTGTATAGACACTATCAGAAACCCAGTTCGTTAAAATCCTCCCCTGTTACTGACCTGCTGCACACGTCACCGTTGTTGTTCTGGTCCGGTCCAGTTTGAACCAGCCAAGAATCCACCCCTCACCCTCTCTACACCCACTGACCCTGAGGCAGTGGCTGCGGGCTTCACGCCGTCGGTGTGGAACACTTGAATGCTGCAGCGATTATTATTAATTATTTTTTATTGCTCTTGAATAACTGTCTTGTCTCCTCTTGTCCATCAGGGTGCCAGAGTCATGGTCTCACGCTCCTACGCGGACTTGACCACTCAGGCGACATTTGACATTAAGGTGCGTTGAAACAGACAAACAAACAAGTTTCTTAAATGAATTGTGGGTAAGACAATCTGGTCTGACTTCTGTTCTTTTTCTTTCAAAGCGTTTGTACTTGTACCTTTAAAATACAAAGTGATTACTTTTTCTCTCCTCACTGTCGTTGTCAGTAGAGATGCGACCTTCACCGTCTAGAGGAGGGGCCTCCGCTGAGGGCGGAGCTGACCCGGGATCAGGGTCTGCAGTATTACCGCACCATGCAGACGGTGAGACGCATGGAGCTCAAAGCCGACCAGCTGTACAAACAGAAGATCATCCGAGGCTTCTGTCACCTGTACGACGGACAGGTACGAACACGGAGTCGAACCAAGGTCGATGATTCGTGTGCTCGGGTTTTGCTCCCTCGTCGCTCTGTTGTTATTTATGAATGGAAGTATAAAGAGATGCTCCACATCATGCCCGTTATAAAACTGGTCTCCTCCCACAGGAAGCATGTGCCGTCGGCATCGAGGCAGCCATCACCCCCTCCGACCATCTGATCACGGCGTACCGCGCCCACGCATACACGTACACCCGCGGCGTGTCCGTCAAAGAGATCCTGGCCGAGCTCACGGGTGAGGGGGTGGGGTTACACTCCATTTCCACGTCCTGAAGTGGTTCTACGGTTCCTTCCTTTCACCTTCTTCTTCTTCTCCGCACCTCCTCAGGTCGTAAAGGGGGCGTGGCCAAAGGCAAAGGGGGTTCCATGCACATGTACGCGCCACATTTCTACGGAGGCAATGGCATCGTTGGAGCACAGGTAGACGCACAAAGAAGTAACGTCTCGTTATCGACTGGTTCTGTCAGTAAAACAAGCCTGTTCTTTCTTGACTTCCATGAATCTCAACATAATGAACAATTTTTTATTTTTTTTTTCTTCTAAATGTCTCTTCTGTGAAATTACCCAGGTGCCTTTGGGAGCAGGCATCGCTCTGGCCTGCCGGTACCAAGGAAACAATCAGATCTGTGTCACGCTCTACGGAGATGGAGCAGCCAATCAGGTGAGAGGACCAGAGATGACGAGAGCGTAAATTCACAAACAAATGTTTTATTTATCGAATTATGTAAAGGGAGCCTCTAAATATATGAATTAATATTAAGACTGAGCAGTACTAACTCTCCCGTTTCCTCTCAGGGTCAGATCTTTGAGTCGTACAACATGGCTGCCTTGTGGAAGCTGCCGTGTATCTTCATCTGCGAGAACAACAAGTACGGCATGGGCACGTCGGTGGAGCGGGCGGCTGCCTGCACAGACTACTACAAAAGAGGAGACTACATACCTGGGATCAGAGTGAGCAAACACACACACGTGGCGCTGAGACGCTCTGAATAATAATGATAACAAGCATGTTAAACGTTGGGGGTCTCTGGGCGGCGGCTGCAGCGTGTCAGTCGGACCGTACGCTGCAGCGGCGCCCGCACGGACCTAGACTACAACAGGACGAGGCCTCCGGTCCGTCCTGGCAGTTACAGGTGTGAGCGGTCATCCAGCCGCCTGACGCTCATGTATGATACTGCACACACGCGCGCACACACGCACGCTTCCTCAGGAGAGAAGCTGGACGAGGCCTCGAGAGCCGCAGTTCGAGTCGCGCAGTACACCGTGTTATGACTTACTCTGAATCACGATAAGGATCACTTGGTTTATTATTTGGGGGGAATAAATTGGCTTCATCTACACTCGGATGTTCTTTAGGAAAATCCATTTGTTTCACTCGATAAAACTAAACGCTGTGACCAACTGCTCCACTGAAAGGCCACTTGTTTTGATTTGAAACTAAATGGCCACACGATTTATTTATTTATTTTTAAATGCATTTTCCCCGTTCCACTTCTTCTTGTGTATCTTGTGACCATGATGTCTTTCCCTCCACTTGTGGTCTCGCAGGTGGACGGGATGGATGTGCTGTGTGTCCGCGAGGCCGCCAAGTTCGCTGCAGATCACTGCAGGTCTGGAAAGGTGAGGTTGAAAAAGGAATCCTGAAGTTCCTCCTTTGCATTCCTGTAGTTTCTTCCATAAGGCATCTACGTGGCCAAGTAGCTGGTGACGCGCCCGGCTATCGTGGTTCAAACTGTGACGACAGAACCGACGTCATTATTACCGCAGCTGATCAGGAAACTTCTGAGTAAAGAAACCGGGGGGGGGCAAGGTGGATACGGATTCTCCTTCCTATCATCTTCTCATCATCTCTACTGTTCCTTGACCTCAGTGGAAAACATCACAAGGTCAAGGAAAGGTGTCAAGGAGGGTTCATAGGACTTGGGAAAAGAAGAATCCAACTCCACTGACACTAAACTACGTGGTCATGTGACAGTGGAAGTTGTGTATGTGTCTGTCGTGGTGAAACTACACATTGTGTGGTGTCTATTTTTCCTTTCACATAAGAAACTCTCATGTACAGGAGCTAAAGGAAATAGGATAGGAAGCATTGAAGCACCTTTTCCTAAGCATTTAGAGAATCTGAACAGCTCTTGTCATGGTGCTGATGCAACTTTCAGGATTTAGGAAACTTCCTAAGCAAATTTGACAATTCGACCGTAACCTCTGCACTGAGACGAATAATTCCTGTTTTGAACATCATAGCATATGAACGTGTTCAAGTTGAACCCCAGATTAAGATTATCAACCTGTAAGTGGCCAGAAAGTTTGACATTTTAGAACGATGTCCTCCGACCAGCGAAAGTTTAAAAACTCCTCATCTCAGCTCCGTCCCTATTTGTATAATAATATCCTTTCATCACTTTATTGTTTATTATGATTATTCATTTCTCCCACTGACCTTTTCATGTCCACACTTGGCTCTTAACGTCCCCTCTCTCGTTTCCTCTTGTCATCATCGCTCACGTCTTCAATCTTTTAACGCAACGTTTTAATTTCCGGAGCTAACTCTGTCTGATAGACTCGTCGCTTGTCTACATCAGACTCTCGATATGATTATTCAGATTAGTCCGGAGCACGGTCGACCGTCTGGCTGTGATGGGCATCGACTCCTGACAATTTTTTTTTTTTTTTTAAGGGTCCCATTATAATGGAGCTGCAGACCTACCGTTACCATGGACACAGCATGAGTGACCCCGGCGTCAGGTGAGTTTTATTATTCAACACGGTGACCTCTGTTACATTTTCTTCTTTACCCCGGGATTCGTTTCTGCAGTTTAATTTCATTCCCTGGTTCAACTTCAAGTGTAGAGATAATAAATGTATATTTTCATATTGTACCTCAGTGATGCAAGTTGAGAACGGTTTTATCTCAGGACGACCGGCCTTTTTGTGAAATAAAACATCCCAAACTCTCAGAAGCTGTTTCTTTTTTTTTGTTTAAATGTCTCTTCAGTTGACTTCGTCATTAATTTGCCTTTTTCCACGTATAAAAAGGATAAAGTTGGTTAACAGGTCACATCTCCTCCTCCTCCTGCAGTTACCGCACTCGCGAGGAGATCCAGGAGGTTCGCAGCAAGAGCGACCCCATCTCCCTGCTGAAGGAGCGCATGCTCGCCAACAACATGGCGTCCGCCGAGGAGTTCAAGGTGAGTGAAGGAGAGAGAGAGAGTCCCTCCTGGTCGCTGTCGTCCGTCAGTTTGTCTGGAATCACTTTTCTTTTCTGGAGCAGAACTCAAAAACCATTTGGAATTTTTCAGAGAAATATCAGTAACTGTGACGACAATCTGCTCTTTCGAGGTTTTTGCCGTGAATTTCTAATTTATTAAAAGGGTTAACCCCTTTTAATAAATTAGAAATTCACGGCGACATCTTCAGTTTTAAACCAAATCACAGACGGTCGACACAATTACATCTCGTCCTCCTACTTTTCCTTGATGGGACAATATTCAAATTCATTCAAACGTATCTTAATCTCTCTCCCCCGTCAGGTGATCGACATCGCCATCCGTAAGGAGGTGGAGGACGCGGCTCAGTTCGCCACATCAGACCCGGAGCCGCCGCTCGACGAGCTGTGCAACCACATCTTCAAGAGCAGTCCACCGCTGGAGGTCCGTGGGACCAACCCCTGGGCCAAGCTCCAGTCCCTCAGCTAGACCTTCTGACCTTTGAACCCTTCGGTGCTTGAGCGGTCACCCAGCGGCTCCGCCCCCCTCGACCTTCGGTCTCAGCATTCCGCACCTTTAACCTGAAACCTGTCCATGTTATTTATTCGTAGATTTATATAGAAAATATTTATTTATTTCGTCTGTATGTTTTTATTCTGTTGAGCCAGAGACGTTTGGACCTGGCAACGAGATGTTGCTTCTTCTGACTGCACTGTGTACTTTCAAAAAAATGTTTTTAGTTTCTGTAGGAGCTGTATTATTATTATACGCAAAAAAGGTTAACGTTCACATTTTAAACCTTGTTCGGTCTGTGTCGTGTCTCTTACATTTTTCCTCCCATGATTTTAAATGTTCAGCTACAAGTTTGTCTGAGACACTCACTCATCAAACTTTCCGTTTTTAAATATCTCCAGGACACGATGAGCCTGGAGTTTAAAGATGTCTGTGTATTAAAAGTATTTGTCAGGCCTACAGTATATTTTGTTGTAAAACTAAAATATTTTAAACATCAGCTGATTCTTTCATCCAGAGCGGGAGACTACTGACCTGAAACTCTGAACATTAACCAACTGCTTCTCTTTTTCCATCCAGCTACACGACACTGAAAAGAACTTGGAAAAACCTAGAATCACTTTCACATGCAGTACAGAAATATAAAAATCTAGTTGTTGGGTTAAAAGATTTGAAAAGATTCAGTCTCTTCCTACTGTACGGAGAAGAAGCATCTGGAAACTTTATGTTCCCTCAAGTTTTTACCGTAACTGACCGTGAACTTGTAGCGGATGCAAAGCTTTACTTCATGAACGTGTATGTTGAACTGAACGACTTGACAGTAAAATAAAAATGTAAATACATCTGACATATTTCTGCTTCTGGTGTCTGTTTAAACAATAAAATATATAATCAGTGGTTTATTGTAAATGCGAACTTCTAATTATTAAGTCTGGATATGATTTGTTTTGTAGTTGGACATCCAGATACAGCTGAAATATGAGGCATTATTAATAATAAAAACATTTGGTAATGGAGCAATACTTTTGACCAAACTGGACTTGTGTTGTCGTCCGTCTACCACCAGGTGTCGCTGCCGTCTTTTTGAGATAATGTTTGTCTCTTGTGTAGAGTCTGTGTCTTTGTGGTAACGTTTGTGTCTTTGAGATAATGTTTGTCTTTTTTAAATGATGTTTGTATCTTTTTCAAATGATGTTTGTATTTTTTTCAGATGATGTTTGTGTCTGGTAATTTTGTGTCTTTTAGAAGTAAATTCTTGCTGCTCTTTGGTGGATTGACATCTCTTTGAGGTTAGTTGTTCTGTTGAGCCTCTTGGTGGTCGTTGTGTCATTTTGTGGTAAATTCTTGCAGCTTTGAGGTTGTTTTGCATCACTTTTTGTTCACGTTTTGTTTTCATGGTTGTCTACAAGAAAAACACAGGTTTCCAATCTGTACATTCAAATTTGCATGATGTCAGACGTTGCCAAAATCATTTAATCTAGTGGATGATGTGGAAAAAATATCATAAATTCCGACAGAAATGGGAGAATTTAAGGCAAAAAGTTTGAGAACAAAGTTTACTTCCTGTCACCTACGAAGGACCGCCCCCTGCCGTGACGCAGGCGTGACGCAGCGGTCTGACGGACAGGTAAGCCGACACCGGCCGCCATATTGGGAGAGGGCGGAAGTGAGAGAGAGAGAGAGAGAGAGAGAGAGAGAGAGAGAGAGAGAGAGAGAGAAAGAGAGAGAGAGAGAAAGAGAGAGAGAGAGCGAGAGAGAGGGGGGGGCGGATAGATAGAGAGAGAGAGAGAGCGAGAGAGAGGGGGGGGGCGGATAGATAGAGAGAGAGAGAGAGAGAGAGCGAGAGAGAGGGGGGAGCGGATAGATAGAGAGAGAGAGAGAGAGAGAGAGAGAGAGAGCGAGAGAGAGGGGGGGGCGGATAGATAGAGAGAGAGAGAGAGAGAGAGCGAGAGAGAGGGGGGGGCGGATAGATAGAGAGAGAGATAACTGCGTGTGTTGAGTCAATCATCTTCCTCCTCCTCCTCCTCGCTGCGTTTCTTCAGATTTGTCCCTCCGGAGGAAGAGGCGGTCTGAGCGCCTCAGCAGATCCGGAATCAGACCGCGCTCGCTCGGCTCCACTCGGTCGGTCGGTTGGTCGGTCGGTTGGTAGGTCGGTGATCTCCGGTGGAGGCGGTTCGGTTCCAGCCGCAGGACGCGAAGAGACGGAGGTTGTTTTTAATACAACAAGAAGAAGAAGAAGAAGAAAGAGAGTTTGGACTGAAAGTATCCGGCGAGGGAGGGGACGACGAACCGGAGCAGAAAGAGGAATAAAAAGAGGAAGAAGAAGAAGAGAGAAGTAGATCAGAGTCGGGGGAGCAGCAGGAGGGAAAGATGCCTCTGGCTCAGTTGGCAGACCCCTGGCAGAAGATGCCGCTGGGCGGGACGGCAGCAGAGGTGAGACGCTCCCAGGCGCCGCGAACGCACCGCGGGGACACACACACTGCGACTGCCTCGGCTCTCACTCGGGCTGCGTTCACGTAGCCGAGAGAAATCAGGCAAAACACAGTACTCAGAAAAAAACAACAACACAGTTAAAAACACATCATGGTCTTTATCAGATCACTGTGTCAAGCTGCAGCCAATCACAAAGCTCCTGCAGGGGGTTTCAAACACTCCTGAAAAGTTTCATAAAAACAACAACACATAAACATAAAGTTAGTACAAGAAATACTGTAAAGTGCCACACACGTGCTGGGATCCATGTCAGAGCCACACGATACAGTGACACATCACGAGGGGGAAGATGAAATAGGACAAAAATGTGACTTTACCGTTTGTGAAAATCAGATTGGGCAACAGGAACAGCTCTTAACGCTCCGGCAGGGACACGGAATATGATTTAAAATGCACATTAAAGTGTCATAAGGTCACAAATGAGTTGAAGTAAGGAAACACAGATGTCACTGTGAATGAGCACACGTGTGCTGAAATCTGTCAAATCCACGTTTACACTGATAAATCACGAGGTTGAAAAATGTCAAAAAAGTACAAAAATGTGACATTGGAGTTGGTAAAAACATCATATTGGATGATTTTCAGCTCCACGTCTCTGTAGGACTGTCGCCGGTACGGTGAAGTGCTGAAGATGTTGAAAATGAATCAGAACAGTTGTGTGACGGTGAGATGAGGTCATGATTGACAGCAGCGGCGGGTCGTAAAGTCTCTCAGGTGTCAGAGTGGTGTTTCATCGTAGAGACACAAATTCATCATAACGCCCCTGGAAACTTATGAAATATGCTGCTGCTCCATACACACACACACACACACACACACACACAGAGGATTAGAATGATGTCACACACGTCCATACCTTTTTAAAAAATACCGTAATAAAACCACATGGTGATCTGACCTCGCCGCCACGTCTCTGCTCTTCGTGGCGTTTTAGTCGTCGCTGTTCGACATTTGTCTTTCAATATTTGTACCTGAACACTTCTTCAGGATACTATAGTACTTTGTGATACTACTACATGTTATTTATCCCAATACCATAGCCATGTTAAGAGCGCAAGACAAATCAAAACTTTAAATGTTGGGAGGGATTTATGTATTTATTAATCTGCAGAGCGTTTTCTCTCCAGTATTCACGTTCTGGTTGTCAGGTGTGTCGATGAATTCTTCATCGTTCAGTTTGTTATCACGAGACAAAGGCGACGCTCTGCGAGAAACACCGACTAGACAGTGAAACAATTATGGGAAAGTCTGTTGTGATTATAATTTTTTAGGGTGTAACCCCCCCCCCCCCAAAAAAAATACCCAAGGTCAAGTTAAGGTCAAAGTTGAGTGTGTGAATTATCTGATGTCATATTAATAATAAGTCAGATTGTCTCCAACACTCTGGTACAAGATGGAAGAAACTAAACCCGCTGCCGTTTGAGTGCGTCAGGTTTAGTTTCTTCCTACAATTTTGTGAATCTTGATAAAGAGGAGGCGTTGCCACGGCGAACGCATGATTCAGGAAGTGCTTACGTCCGTCTGTGTGTGTGTGTGTCCTGTATGAGGTGTCACAAAGGCTGCGTGGAGAAATAGCTGCAGTGTGTGTGTGTGTGTGTGTGTGTGTGTGTGTGTGTGTGTGTGTGTGTGTGTGTGTGTGTGTGTGTGTGTGTGTGTGTGTGTGTGTGTGTGTGTGTGTGTGTGTGTGTGTGTGTGTGTGTGTGTGTAATCAAACCAGAGTCACAGCTGCCAACTTGTCTTGATGTGTAATATATTCTGCTGTGTGGCGTCCGAACAAGCTCGTACCTGCTCGCCGTGTTCTCTCTTCACCTCACTATCTAACTGGGCGGGAGCAGCGAGCGCTGCCTGCTGACCTTTGACACGCTCTCTCTCTCTCTGGGTTTTTTTTTCGACGTGTGGCCGACATGTCGTCTGAGCGTAGAGCCGTCGTTCCGGCTTTTTCCAGGCCACAGGACAAAAAAAACAGAAAACCACACACACACACATACACACACACACTACACACTACACACACACACACACACACACACACACACACACACAAAAGAGTGAGTGGGGAAGTTGTGAAATGAAGTGGCGATGCTGCTGCTGCTGCTGGTGGGGGGGGGGGGGTTTGCCCTAAAGACAAACTCATTCAACACACACACACACACACACACACACACACAAGTGTGTTACAAATCTGAAAGAAATGACAAAATTGGATTAAATTAAATCTCTGACCGAGGCTGCCGCTGATCACATTGTTCATCATCAGCACAATAATTATAATAAAATAATGGATACAAGGCGACACGATCTCTGTCTCTTGAATATTGAATATTTACCAGTTTGATATCACGTCTGACAAATAAAAAAACTCAACTGTGAAGTGGAAACGTGCACATTTTTAGAATTTTTTTGGGGTGCTTTAAATATGATCAGCATCGTAAACACGTTAAAATACAAAAAGGTCAATTTTTCCATTATTTTTGCATATGAAATATCATCAAATAATGAAGAATAGACCATTATTGTGTCCAGGAGATATTCAAGGTAGCTTGTGTTTATCCAAGCAAACGTCTTAAACCTTAAAAAAACATATTCATTTAAACATAATTCAAGACAATCATCAAAAAGCTCACATCTGAGAAACACACATGCCGGAAAAATGATGCATTAATCATAATAATCCAGAGCTGCATCGAACAACTCTGATTTATTCATTTGCGTATGAAATACGTATTTTATTTTATTTTTTATCCAAACCATCTGCCCCAAACGCCCCAAATGTATCCGTCTTAATATCTCAGTTTGCTTCCGTTGTGTTTGGGTGTTGGCAGAATAATCATGACTCATCATCATATTTTTGAATGTAATGGAACATGCGTTAGAGCAGAGTTCCTCTGGTCTGGTGCCAGAAATAATTTCATCGTCCCCGTGATTTAAACTTTGTTGTTGTTGCCAGAACAAAAATCTTAAAATCTGCTGAACACTCATTTTTATATTTTTGCAGTCCAAAATTTTTGGGGGGGATTTTGATGAAGAAACGTCTGATGGAAGAATTCGTAAAAACAAGATAAAGGAGTTTGATTTCATGCAGCGTCGGAAACGTTTTCTTTAAAATGAGCTTGTGTGTTTGAACATTTGTTTTATGGAGAGCGGAGTCAATATGCGCATAGTAAGAATTGTAAATATGAGAATTAATAGTGGGTATACAAATGCGACATATGGATAGTTGGTGAATATACGAAACTAATACAGAAACCGTTCTCTTGTTAAGATTTGTAGGGCGGGTACTGTTACATAAGATATACATATTTATATATACATACATATATATATAAAAAAAATGAAGTTAAAAGTAAATTGCAGGATCCTAAATTATCCTTGTAACAGGTATCAATAAACAGCATTATATTCTATATAATAATATTTAATAAAAGTTTGGCAGATAGCATCAAATAAGTCATCAGTATTAGTTTATGTTTAAAATCAGCTCGACGGCACAATGACATAATAACCACGTCTGAGGAAAACCCCCCGGTCACGTCCACATTTCGTTTGCCGAGGTCTCGTTCCATCCCTTTCTTCCCACAGACGCTCCGACGGTGATGTCGTCGGCCGCGACGGCTCCTCCTGTTCGTACTCGCCCTGACGTGATCCCTCTCCCTGTTCCCAGCACCGCTCCGCCGTCGGAGGTGGAAAATCCACATTCCTCTTTCTGCGCAACAAGTTCAGCTCCGCCCCGATGTTGTCGGCCTCTGAGCAGGTGTTTGTGTTTCCTCACTGACGGGACGAAGGGGAGAGGAGGAAGAACAGCCACAGAGATTCATAACTAATAACGCGCCCGTCTCTCTGGCGGCCATATGTGCGGCGTGTCACTTGCCGTGACCCTGAAGGCATCGTGTTTTCTGCTCCTTTGGCATAATGAGTTGTTTTTTTTTATAGTACAAGTGAACTTTTTGATGCTGATTATTAAAAAAAACAAACTGTTGTGTATATTCAGACGCAGATCAACACGTGTCTGACGAGGGATTTTGATTTCACTCGCTCTCGGGAGGCGACGACTCGGTCGAATCTCAACACGCCGACACGAGACGCAGTGTCACTTACACTTCAATTTCTTTGTCCCTCTTCGTCCCACTTGTGTCAGACTTCGTCCCACTTGTCAGACTTTGAATCCCCGCAGCAGAGACGAGCTGCACGTTTTTTCCTTTTATTTCATTGCTGTTCAGTCCTTCACTCAGATCTTTTCTCTTGTCCTCTCTCTCTCTCTGCAGCCTCGTCCTCTCTGTCACCTTCACACGTCTCTTCCTCTTCCTCATCATAATCCATCTCTCTCTCTCTCTCTCTCTCCCCACAGCTGATTTCAGGTTCATCCTCTGCTCTCGTACCAGCAGAGTAAATAATCACCATAAAAGCTTTTATTGTTATTGTTGTTGTTGTTGTTGTTGTTCTGGTCAGGCGGTCGTATCAGTGTGTGAATCACAGCTGTTGTTGCAGCCGTTCATCCGTCTTACGTAACGTTAATTCATATCTGTTGTTTTTTTCCCTACTGGCCGAGCAGACGAGGTTAGCAGCCGTCAGCGTCTGCGGCCGGTGCCTCCCTCTGGTCTGATACCTCCGTCACGGGGAGTTGGAGGAGGGAGGCGATGATGATGATGAAGATGATGAAAAGGCTTTCAAAATAAAAGATGCCTACTCGCGGAGCAGCTCGCTTTCACCTCGGAATGTCTCGTAGCACAGCATCAAAAACAATCACGCAGTCGCGTAGGTGGCGCCATCGTTCATGTGACAGAATAATAAATCATCTCTTTCACATGAGGACATGAAGCGGCTGAATATCACAACATCACAACTGTACAGTACACGATGTTGGTCATAGTTACAGTACTCAAGGCTTAAAAAACATGTGACTGAAAAAACACAAATGTGTAATGTGCATCTTAAACGCAGGCTGGATGAATAATAATAATCACAACAACGCAGACAGAGAGATAATCACAACGCAAACAAAGATGATCACAACCATCACATCGTGTGTCTGTGTGTGTGTTCACGCGTGACGTCTCTCTCTCTCTCTCTCTGTGTGTGATGACAGGACCCTCATCACGACCACGAGGACTCGGTGGGCGACGACGACTCCTTGACCTCCTGCGCCGTAAGTCCGCCTCCTTCATCCCTTGATTTTGTGTTTGGTGCTCTCTGTGCGAAACACTGCTTGTTTTGTGTGTGTGTGTGTGTGTGTACGACGTGCGTGCGTGCGTTCCGCTCTCGGATACTTCCATCCACTGTTTGAATTAAAAAGGCCGACGCCCACCCTACTGCCTGATAATTGCTGGTATGAAAGTGCAGCTCACTATTAAACGTCGTGAGTCATCTGAAGTCAAACAATCCTCCCTCGGTTCCTCTGCTGCTGCTGCTGCTGCACGTCCTCGTTTGTTTGGGACGCTCGTCGTCGTTGTTCCCCGAGTTATTTCTGGATTACATGTTTTGATTTAAACACACACACACACACTTCCTCTTCTTCCACTTGCCGTGTGCCAGTTTAACGACACCCTGGTTGTATCTCTGTTTTCATATACAGTCGAGTGTTTCACTCACAACAACACGATCACATTTACAATCTAAGATATATATATAAGGTCTATAGGTTGATATATACTGTATATCAACCCATAGACCTTATCAGTTTTCTACTGATATTTTTATTTATGCATTTTTTAAATTTCATTTTGTCTAGGGTTAGGGTTATTTTTCACCATAACACTCATACTTACTCATCATTTTGTTTGTAATGAAATTGTCCTACAATAGTGGGGAAATAATTGCCAGAGATCTTCGCACACAAGATATATTTAGTTCATGTCAGTGAATTATGACGATGGAAACGAGAACTAATCATCAGTTGTCAAAATATTTGCTGATTGCTATTCTGTCCATCGACTCATTGAAATGAATCAACTCATCGTTACTTTACTGTACATGTTCTAGTAGAACAGCTGAAACGAAGGAACGATAGTGTTCCATTCCACGCGGCAACAACAAGCGTGTCCAGACGTGCGCATCACTTTTAAGTGTCCTCTGGAAACACTTCCGTTTTGTTGCGGGTCTATTTTGTAGCGCGTATTCAATTTGATGATGTGTCGCTGCAGTGCTGTGAGCTGAAGTATTCCATGGTGAATAGCTCCAGGTGTGTTTCCTCTCCCGTCCAGGAAGGTGGACTTTTCTTTTGGTGGCGTACTGTACAATACATCCACACCCCAACTGTCAGTCATCGGTGTCGTCCCCACAGTTTGCGTCACTCCGGCCTTTTACAGTTTCTCTCCTTTGTTCTGTGACTGAGCGCAGAGCAGAGGAGGACTGTTGAGTTTACGATCAGACGTTTTCACTTCGTCCGCGCTGGCGGAGCTGAACTGAATCCAGGACACGTGGGCAAAGCTGAATATTAATTACCAACATTTGCATCACACTCACTGACGCAGAAAAACTGGGGGGATGCAGCGACAAACAGCCGGCGTGAAAGATGTAATGACTGAGAAGAGCTGACAACACAGCTCACGGGAATACAACAGAGCCGTGGCTTTGATCTCACTTGCGGGTCTTCCTGGTTTGGAGTGTGTGTGTGTGTGTGTGTGTGTGTGTGTGTTCTCGGCAGGCAGGGCAGCTGCACGCATTGATTTTTAAATGCAGAGGAGATGGCTTATGGATCGTCTGTCTGAGAAGAGCTGAGCACTCATTACCTCACTCTCCAGAGTCTGCAGCAGCGCCGGCACACACACACACACACACACACACACACACACACACACACACACACACACACACACACACACACACACACAACCTCTGTGGCAGAAGGAGCGAGTGTGATAACCGGCATGAACGTCACAAGGATGTGAGGATGAATATGTTATAAAGCTGTTAATGAGTGAGTTAGGACTGTTCCACTGGCTTAACGGAGTGTGAAACGTGTGTGTGTGTGTGTGTGTGTGTGTGTGTGTGTGTGTGTGTGTGTGTGTGTGTGTGTGTGTGTGTGTGTGTGTGTGTGTGTGTGTGTGTGTGTGTGTGTGTGTGTGTGTGTGTGTGTGTGTGTGTCTCATCCTAAACTGGGGTAACGAGGCAGCTTTCTCTCTCTCTCTCTCTCTCTCTCACATCTTGGGTGTGAAACTGACACAGGTTCTTTTCTACTTGTTAGCAGACACAATAACTGCACTAGATCTGTATTCTCCAAAAAGTCATTGACAACTATCACAACACACATTCAAGTGTTCTGAGAGTGTAACACACACACACACACACACACACACACACACACACACACACACACACACACACACACACACACACACACACACACACAGCAAGGCAGTAAATGGTTTCCAGACAGTTTGAGGAACATCGCTGCTCGCCGAGGGACCAACTAACATCTGCTGCCATCTGCTGCTGCTCAGATGTGTGTGTGTGTGTGTGTGTGTGTGTGTGTGTGTGTGTGTGTGTGTGTGTGTGTGTGTGTGTGTGTGTGTGTGTGTGTGTGTGGAAAACATTAGAGCCCGACTGATATGGATATTAGGGAGCACAAGATTTACGATACGGTTATTCGGCCGATATAAATTAATTTTAATCTGCCAAGGGGAACTCTGGGATTTGTCCCAGGATGCTCGATGGCCGGTCCGACTGAACCAGGGAGACATTCATTTTGTGATATAGGCTTTCAACTGATTTTGGGTAAACAGATAAACTCTTGTTATATTGGCATAAAAATGAAATCGCAGTTTGAATCCATATTCACGTTTACTCTGATTTCACCAGTGTTACTTTATGTGACGCTCACAAACAACGTTCTCACTTGATCAATGAGATTATTTGTTTTTCTTTAAATAAATATTGGATTGATAACGGTGGAAAAGGCATATTTTCACAATGAACAATTGACACACACACACACACACACACACACAACCTAGCTGAAGCACTGAATTATTAATTTGTCCCTAAGAAAAAGGCCGTTATCACAATTGTAATGAATTATCTTATTATAGAAGCCATTTGTCATAAATCATCACACGACCTTCCATGTGTCTGTGTGTGTGTGTGTGTGTGTGTGTGTGTGTGTGTGTGTGTGTGTGTGTGTGTGTGTGTGTGTGTGTGTGTGTTGCTCGCTGGCAGATGGTGTTTAATCTTCTCCAGCCATCTGCACTGACTTTCTCTGGCGTCTTTTAAACGCCCACACACACAAACACATGGCACTATACTCTCTTATTCAACATGCTCAGGTGTGTGTGTGAAAGAGAGAGAGAGAGTGAGAGAGAGAGAGTGTGTGTCCTGTCCAGACAAACAAAAGGGCAGAGTTTGGGACGTTTTGCTTTTGTTGTTATTTTGTAAAAGGAGCTTTTTGTGTGTGTGATCGGAACTTAGTGGAAATCCTCCTCTGTGTGTGTGTGTGTGTTAGGGAGAAAGTGTGTGCGCTCAGGCCTAAACACCCAAAATGGAAACCTCTGCCCCACCCACGCTGGCTTAAGTGGATATTGATGGATACAGAGAGAAAGAGGAGATATTGATTGATAGGAAGAGGCACAAAGCGAGGGAGGGAAAGTGTGTGTGTGAGAGAGAGAGAGAGAGAGAGAGAGAGAGTGTGTGTGTGTGTGTGTGTGTGTGTGTGTGTGTGTGTGTGTGTGTGTGTGTGTGTGTTTCTGTGTGTGCGTTGTGTACATTAGAGAAAGCGAGCGAAGAGGAAGAGGAAGAGAGACGTTTGTCTCCTCCCAGTTCACTTTCTGTCAGGATCGGATCAGTTGGTACATTCCTTTGTGGCAATGGGCAGGGTCAGTGTGTGTGTGTGTGTGTGTGTGTGTGTGTGTGTGTGTGTGTGTGTGTGTGTGTGTGTGTGTGTGTGTGTGTGTGTGTGTGTGTGTGTGTGTGTGTGTGTGTGTGTGTGTGTGTGTGTGAGAAACAAGGCATTGTGGGTATTGTCATTGTGAGGTCATGGGGTGTTGATGTAATCTGTGTAACTCGGCGCCGGTGTTCCTGAACGCAGCCCTCTCTCTCTCCAGGAACAGACCAATCACAGAGCGGATGGAACACACACACACACACACACACACACACACACACTGATTTACTATACAAACCATTTTAGGCACTAAAAGTAAGATGTTATTTTTACCCTGGTTGTTCTTTCTTCTCATGGTTTAACAGTCAAGGCCAAACTTTATTGTTCTTGTTCACAATCACGTCGCCTTCAGCTGCCGCCACCACCAGCTTCATCCAGCTGCATCCAGCTGCATCCAGCTGCATTCAGCTTCATCCAGCTGCTTCCAGCTGCATTCAGCTTCATCCAGCTTCATCCAGCTGCATTCAGCTTCATCCAGCTGCTTCCAGCTGCATTCAGCTTCATCCAGCTTCATCCAGCTGCATTCAGCTTCATCCAGCTGCTTCCAGCTGCATTCAGCTTCATCCAGCTTCATCCAGCTGCATTCAGCTTCATCCAGCTTCATCCAGCTGCATTCAGCTTCATCCAGCTGCTTCCAGCTGCATTCAGCTTCATCCAGCTTCATCCAGCTGCATTCAGCTTCATCCAGCTGCATTCAGCTGCATTCAGCTTCATCCAGCTTCATCCAGCTGCATCCAGCTGCATCCAGCTGCATTCAGCTTCATCCAGCTTCATCCAGCTTCATCCAGCTGCATCCAGCTGCATCCAGCTGCATTCAGCTTCATCCAGCTTCATCCAGCTGCATCCAGCTGCATCCAGCTGCATTCAGCTTCATCCAGCTTCATCCAGCTGCATCCAGCTGCATTCAGCTTCATCCAGCTGCATCCAGCTGTTTTCAGAGGATCACATGATCCAACCTGCACAGACACAAACGCCGCGGAGCGTCCGGGGTCCGGTGTCCGATACTCGAATGTTAGACACCAGAATTGGTCCACAGGAAATCATCATGTTTCTCTGGAGCCGCCCACAGGACAGATCCACAGCCACACGGATGTGAATTGATTGAAAAGTATGTACTGTACATACTGTACTGTGCTGTACGTACTGTATGTACTGCACGGTGCGAGTGGTACAGTCAGCGTATAGATTGGTTAAATGGTTTCCCCGACAGGAAGTCGGCTCTGTTTCATTTTCCAAGCTTCGGGAAAGTTTGATGAAAGCAGACACAATGTTCACAAAGCCAAAATAAGCTTATACACTTTTAAATTATGAAATAATTAATATTGAGCGTGAGTCTGTCGACCAATCAAAAACTATTTTGATGATGATTTCACTGTTTCAATAACGGTGTAATTATCTGTAGCTGATTTTCTTTGTGAATATCGTTGTTATTGTTGTTGTTTATTGTTGTTGGCTTGACTCACGAGTCAACAACAATAATATCAATATTTTTGTTACAGTCTCACAGAGACGGACAGTTAAAAAAATATATATTTTCAAGCCTCTTAATGCATGAGGGAACATTTTCATAGCGACAGTGTAGGTCAGGATCTTCGTACCTGAATTAAAGGTCTAATATTAAAGACCAACAGCAGTAAAGACCATAAGGGGAAGAGGAGGAGGAGGAGGAGGAGGAGGAGGAGGAGGAGGAGGAGACCTCCTCCCCCCACCCACCTCCTCAGATGTCAGACTGACCCGAGCTGGAATTTGACACAGAGACTCGAAACCATCGCTCCTCCTCTTCATCCTCCTCCTCTTCCTCCTCCTCCTCTTCATCGCTCCTCCTCTTCATCCTCCTCCTCTTCATCCTTCTCTTCATCATCCTCCTCCTCTTCATCGCTCCTCCTCTTCCTCCTCCTCCTCTTCATTGCTCCTCCTCCTCCTCTTCATCGCTCATCCTCCTCCTCCTCTTCATCCTCATCTTCATCCTCCCTCTCCTCCTCTTCATCGTTTTATTTGTATTTACAAAATTAATTTCCTTCCATTTACCCTCCCTTTGATTCATCATGAGCTTTTCTCTTTTCTTCCTCTTGTTTCTCTCACTTAGTCTTTTCTTTCCCTTTTCTCCCCATTTTCCTTCCTTTCCTCTTTCCTTCCCTGTTCTCTCCTCTCCTCTGTCTTGACCTTCTCACCTCTTCTTTCTTTACCTCTCCTCTCCTTTCGTCTCTTTTCCTTTCCCTTCGTCTTCTGTCCTCTCTTCTCGTCTCGTCTCTGTGGGAAATCACACTACTTGTCACTCATGGAATCTTGACTCACTTATCATATGAAAGTTTCACAGACAAACAAAGACGAGGCTGATGATTTAGAGTTTGTGTGTGCGTGTGTGCGTGCGTGCGTGCGTGCGTGCGTGCGTGCGCGCCTCCGAGGACAGATGCGTGCCTTCCTGGACAGATGTTGTTGCCAGGGAAACAATGACAGGACATGCTTTAATCGCCACGATGAACAGCTGGAGGGGCTTCCTCTATGTGTGTGTGTGTGTGTGTGTGTGTGTGTGTGTGTGTGTGTGTGTGTGTGTGTGTGTGTGTGTGTGTGTGTGTGTGTGTGTGTGTGTGTGTGTGTGTGTGTGTGTGTGTGTGTGTGTGTGTGTGTGTGTGTGTGTGTGTGTGTGTGTGTGTGTGTGTGTGTGTGTGTGTGTGTGTGTGCGCTTCCCCTGGCGCTGTGTTGTAACAAGTTTGTCAGTTAATCAGTCTGAGCGGCGCTGTGACAGGAGAGGAGCGCGATGAAGACCCTTTTTTTTCACGTTAGGAACTGGCAACTACAGGTACAACATGCACACCCACACACACAGACTCTGTGTTTGTTTCATTGGATGTTGATCTCAGTTTTTTGTTTTAGGTGTGTACGTGTGTACGTGTGTGTGCTTGTGTGTACGTGTGTGTGCTTGTGTGTACGTGTGTGTGTACGTGTACGTGTGTGTACGTGTGTGTGCGTGTGTACGTGTACGTGTGTGTACGTGTGTACGTGTACGTGTGTGTATGTGTGTGTACGTGTGTATGTGTGTGTGTGTGTATGCGTGTGTGTGTTTCAGGTCTAGCAGGGTCTCACGTAAATTTGAATTTATTAAAAATCCAACACCTCCATCAGGAAAGTGTTTGGACGAGCTGGTGAGCCACGAAGATCCCGACGCTGACGACCGAGCTGTAGAGACCTGACCGGTCCGACTCAAAACGATATACAAATTGTACATAAGCAAAAAGTGTGTCAGTCGAACGATAACAAACTGATCAGTCGCTGTTTTTCCAGTTTTGCAGCCCCTCGAATGTGAATATTGTCTCTGGGATCGATAATTGATCAGACGAAACGTGACATTTGAAGACGACAAGAATTTTTGTCAAAGATTAAAAAATGAATCAGTAAAGAAATAAAAATCCTATGTTTTGAAACTGGAGTGATGGAAACAGTATCAAGGCAGATTTATTCATGTTCTTTCTGGATGACCAAGTCAAAATGTGAGAGATTCTATTTTTCGTGTCTGACTGAGTTATGACTCTGAGGAGAAGTGATCTGAATATCATATATATGTATATATTTATTTGATGATGTAGAACTTGGAGAGTGTGATCGTTCATTAGAAATGTCCCCCGTCGAGACGCTTGTGAGCGAGATGTGATTAAGAGGCTTCCAACCGGTAACAGACGACGAGCTTTGATATTCGCTAATGAGCAGAGAGACGGGGGGGGGGGGGGGGGGGGGGGTAGAGAATGAAAGGAATTTGGGGGAGAGAGAGAGGATGGACTGGATGGAGGATACACACAGTGGCTGTACTGTCCAACAGATCACAGTGAAGTGTGTGTGTGTGTGTGTGTGTGTGTGTGTGTGTGTGTTATGTACAGATTACCATAGTAACCTGGTTGGCACGGTGACAAAAAGTTATTTTTTTTCCAAATCAGAGTTGTCCCCCCCGACCTCCTCTCTCTCTCTCTCTCTGTGTCTCTGTCTCTTTCTCTTTCTCTCTCTCTCTCTCTCTCTCTCTCTCTCTCTCTCTCTCTCTCTCTCTCTCTCTGGGTCTCCCATCGTCGCTCAGTGTCTCTCGCCCCCTCCACCTTTGACTTGTGCTGTGAGAGAAGGAGCAGGATTCTGATTCTCTTCCTGTGTGTGTGTGTGTGTGTGTGTGTGTGTGTGTGTGTGTGTGTGTGTGTGTGTGTGTGTGTGTGTGTGTGTGTGTGAGAGTCTGTGTGTGTGTGTGTGTGTGTGTGTGTGTGTGTGTGTGTGTGTGTGTGTGTGTGTGAGGATCTTATCCTGCCAGCTCTTGAATTAATGATGATGTCCTCCCTCTGCGCTCCTCTCCCTCATCTATACTTAATGTTCCAGCTCTGTACTAGAAAAGTTGTGCCCACAAATCACATCCTGCCGTTGCCGAGCAACGCTCTGACCCCTCCTGCGTCGACTTCCTCGTTCCACGTCTTCACTCCTCTCTGAATCTCCTCGGCCCGACCTTCGGTCCGACCTTCACTGTCCACCTGTGATTAATGATTTCTTCTCACCATCGAGTGATTGAATCATTGAATTGGCCAAACACAAACATTTCCCACACAGAAGTTGTTAATGTTGACGAATCCTCGTCCTGACGCGTGTCCGGTTGTCCTCGAACACGCTGCTTGGATTATTCTTCTGTTCTTTTAATGTTGGACTCTTCTCTTGTTGATCAGCGTCTTTCGCGCTGCACTACATTTCCCAGAGATCACCTTGCTTCTCCTGTCGATGCAGTTTGAGTCTGTAGGTGGAGGTGTCTCCTTCTTCTTCTTCTTCTTCTGCTCCACTGTGTGTGTGTGTGTGTGTGTGCGTGTGTGTGTGTGTGTGTGTGTGTGTGTGTGTTAGTGTCTCTGTGTGTGTGTCTCTGTGTGTGTGTGTGTGTGTGTGTGTGTGTCTCTGTGTGTGTGTGTGTGTGTGTGTGTCTCTGTGTGTCTCTGTGTGTGTGTGTGTGTGTGGGTCATTTGATCCTCGGTCAAGGCCAACGGAAATGCACTGTATTCCTCTAACCTGACAAATCCCCACGCTGTGTGTGTGTGTGTGTGTGTGTGTGTGTCTGTCTCTGTGTGTGTGTGTGTGTGTGTCTCTGTGTGTGTGTGTGTGTGTGTGTCTGTGTGTGTCTCTGTGTGTGTGTGTGTGTGTTGTGTAGTGGAGTGTCTATCCGGCCTGTTAATTTGATTGCGTAACAGGCTTATGGGAGGGGTACAGTACAGATTGTGTGGAATGGAATCCTACTCACTCAATCCGTGATAGCTGCTGCCATGGAGAAGCTTTACACACACACACACATGATAATCACCAGGATTGTTGAGCAGCCAGCAGTGTCATGGTCACAACACACACACACACACTCGCACACACATTGGTACTCTGACATTTACTATCAGTTATTCCAATAACCTAAATCCACTTCCCTTTCAAATGAATTCACCAGTAAACATCCAGGTGCTCCTGTCCTGTGTGTGTGTGTGTGTGTGTGTGTGTGTGTGTGTGTGTGTGTGTGTGTGTGTGTGTGTGTGTGTGTGTGTGTGTGTGTGTGTGTGTGTGTGTGTGTGTGTGTGTGTGTGTGTGTGTGTGTGTGTGTGTGTGTGTGTGTGTGTGTGTGTGTGTGTGTGTGTGTGTGAACCAGTGCACAGTGGGGGAAGGCGACAACAGGTGGAGGTAATCCAAGAAATGTCACGCATCCGGTCGCTGGTCTGCCCCTTGGCATTGAGTACATTGTGTACATTGTGTTTGTGTGTTGCTGGTGGGTGGGTGGGGGCTGTGACAGGCCAGGGTTCTCGTGTGGGGGGCCTCTGAGTGTGTCAGACTGTTGCATTGTGGTCCTGTGTGTGTGTGTGTGTGTGTGTGTGTGTGTGTGTGTGTGTCTGTGTGTGTGTGTGTGTGTGTGTGTGTGTGTGTGTGTGTGTGTGTGTGTGTGTGTGTGTGTGTGTGTCTGTGTCTGTGTGTGTGTGTGTGTGTGTGTGTGTGTGAGGGGGATCTCCAGGACACCTGATGGAAACACAGGGTGGAAGGTTACAGCTGCATGTGAGTGGAGGAACAGGGGGAGATCCCTCTTCCCATCCCAATTTGGATCTGCTCCCTCCCTCCTTCCCTCCTCTTCCTCTGGGTATCCCCTCACACACACACACACACACACACTCGTGTGCCTCTCTCAGTCGGAATCACTCGCTGCCTCCACTCAGCGATGACACGCTGCGGGGCCAAGCCAGAGTCGGCGTGCGTGTGCGCGGTCGCCGGCCTCGTCCGGGCGCTGAGGAGTCGGCTGAAGTCGCTGCGACGCCTCCTGCGACCGGCGCAGACCCACTGGGATCAGAACCGGAAGAACAGGGGGACGGTTTTAGGCTGTTGTGGACCCGCACGCCCCCGCGTGGCTGTGAGTAGAGTCCTGCGTCCTGTGCGAGTCGGGCTTTTGGCGGGTTAGTGGGCCGGAGAGGCTGTTGTTGATCTGGATTGGTTGGACTGATCAGTGGCGCTGGTCCAAAGGGAACGTTCACGCGTTCTGTGCGGGATATGATTGGAGTTTACTCTGGCGTCGCGCGGCCTCCAGGAAACAAGCGCGTTGCCTGCAACGTCCGACGGCGACCGGAGCTTTTCACCGTCTCCTCGCCGAGAGCCTCGCACACCTCAAAGCAGCGTGACAAACCCTGAACACAGAGGCAGGTGGTTCCGGGGTCACGTCGCCCTGCGGCAACAAATCCTGGAAAACATGAAAGTAAAGTGTGCGATACATTTAGAGGTCGACACCCAGAGCACGACGAACCGTCCTCGTGCAAATCTATTATATCTCTAACATCTTTTATTCTCCTCTGATCGCTCGCTGGACCTAAGATCCGTTCCAACGGTGGCGTGCGGCCTGTCGTGTGTCTGTTTTCTCTCCGTGTGAAGAGTTGAACTCACAGCTGTCGTCGCGTTCCGCTTTGACCCCGGAGACGACACACGGCCGACGACGTGTGACGCCTGAGAACAGGGAGGGGCGGAGCCTCGTCACGGGCTGTTGTCTTTTTACATTTATATAAAAATAATGTGTGTGTGTGTGTGTGTGTGTGTGTGTGTGTGTGTGTGTGTGTGTGTGTGTGTGTGTGTGTGTGTGTGTGTGTGTGTGTGTGTGTGTGTGTGTGTGTGAGTGTGTGAGTGAGTGAGTGAGTGAGTGGGGTCATGTTACGAAGACCCTCGTCCTCTCTAACACTGACGTGTCCGAACATCCGCTCTGAAAACATTTGCTCTAAAATATCACACGCACCATGACGCTGTGTGTTTGTGTCATGCTGTTGCCCCGGTTACTGCAACATGATAACAAATTCAAATATTTACAACCCAAAGAAAATGTGAGAATTTGTTTTTTTTATTGTTGTGAAGTGAACATATTTGGGTTTTGGACTGTTGGTCGGACAAGTCGTCACATACCAGTACATTACCCTTCTTAACCATTATTTTTCATGATGGATTAATCTGTCGATTAGTTGTTTGGTCCAATAAAATGTCATAAAATGGTGAAACATGTTTGATATATAATATCTTTAGAAGCGTATCAAACATTATCCACTCCTCTCAGACCGTCTAGATCTGCCTTTGTCCAGAAACACGCTTGTGTCGACCGGCTGAGTTCATGATAATGTGATATGATCTGCTGTAATGTGGCCCGTCGGGGACGTCTGCTCTGCTGCGGAGCAGGATAACAGCATCACGCTGATTCCCTCCGCTCAGGAGACGTCGCTGATCACATCTGACGGAGGACGGACGACTCAGGAGCTCCACTCGCCAGAGAAGACGTTTGATGATCGGATGGGATCGGGCTTTAAAGTCGCCTGGAAAACAAATGACAAAGTGAATTAGTCGAGTTTATCTCGATAGAATACAGCAGGTCATTTTAGTTGGAAAGAAAAGATGGAACACAAGGCGGCCTCCTCCTCGTCCTCCGACAGGACAGGTACTATCTCTGTTTTCTGGGCCGGATCGTCTTCTCCTCTTGACTCGTCCTCGACCTCGGTGGTAAAGGTCACGAGGTCAAGGAGGATTCACAGGAGAAGAGAATCTGACTCCTCTGACACTGAACCACGTCGTCATGACGGTGGATGTTGTTGACGCGTCTGTCGTGGTGAAATGACACATTTCTGAAGATGAACTAGAAAAACCTCAGCTGCTCCATCAGCAAGTTTCAGTGGTTTATGATTCATATGGAACAGCAGTGGAAGTTTTAGCTTCAAGTTAAAGGGCCACTCCGCCCACTTACACGTGAAGATGAGTGTACTGGACATCGGGGAGTTGTATTCAACTCGTGAGAAGGTTTTCATGACGTCGTCCGCGGCTCTGCAGAGAGTGACGGACTTGGTTGAGTCGCAGTTTGACGTGTAGGATGTCTGAAGATACGTCAGCGTCGACTCATGAAGCCTTTATTCTCAGGAACGCTGTGTGTGTGTGTGTGTGTGTGTGTGGGGGGGGGATTATTCTTAAATTTGATATGAAGGTTCACTTGAACTCAACGATATTTCCAATTCAGCAGCTCAGAAGACCCGAGGACTCAGAATGACGCTGTCTGTCGCTGCGAAGTGGCAGCTGACGCGGACTCACAGCCGGAGTTTGAGCCTCGCGGCGACCTCACACTGAGCGGCGCCCAGATCTGTGCTCTTTGCGTGTGTGTGGACACTGTGCTCACTTCCTGTGTGTAGTAGCAGGGTTAGAGACACAGGTAGTGTGTGTGTGTGTGTGTGTGTGTGTGTGTGTGTGTGTGTGTGTGTGTGTGTGTGTGTGTGTGTGTGTGTGTGTGTGTGTGTGTGTGTGTGTGTGTGTGTGTGTGTGTGTGTGTGTGTGTGTGTTCAGATCACAGGTGCAGGGTTTACAGTGTTGATCCTGTGATTAAGAGGTGCTACATGAGCATCCTGTCGCTTCAGCTCTGATCCTCCATCTGTGTTCTGACTCACACACATTCACACACACATACTTGCACATAAAGACACACACACACACACACATTTCTCCAGCCATTTCCTCGGACGGTCCGTCAGCGTCTCGGCTCCGTTCGTCGATCGACTGTCGGCGTCTCAGAGGCGTCTCAGAGGCGTCGCCTGCGCTCGTCTCAGTTGGTGATGGTGAATCTCATTTACATCATCATTTACATCAACACGTGACGATGACGTCATGCAGTGTGAATTGCACGTTGACACGCTGAGCGTCGGGGGATCGATGGATGCGAGTGCAGACGTGATGCCTGAGTTTAGTCGCCTCAACCCAAGAAACCACACAGCAACCTTTTTTCAAACAAAATTAAATTATTTAAAATTAAAATGGGTAAAATTTTAATTTTAATCCTTGCACCTTTTACCTTTTTGATAAAAGCATTATTGTGATATTGTGACCTTTATATAAACTGTGTTAAGAGAGGATGAGGAATTTACAGCTGTGCCTCGAGTATCTTCATATTCTGTTACTTTATATATGTGTATATGCTTATACTGAGACTTATTCTGAGACTAATATCATACAGTTGACTCCACAGCTACAGTTGCGAGTCACATTTCAAATTCAAGTTTAAAAAAGCCTTTTTAAAGCATTAAAATAATGATGCACGGCTTCGGAACAAGAAGTGAACGTGGCTCCGTCTCAAATAGCTGCGGTGTTTAAAAAAAACAACGTGAATGTGAGAGTAATACAAATCCATTCATCCAAAATATTATTAGGCCATCTGGCCACGCCCCCTCCTCCCATCGCAGTCCACAACTGTTTACCACGAGGAAGAGAGAGAGGAGAGGACGGTTTGAATAAAGATAGAAAAAGTGAGAAAGAAGGAGGGAGGGGGGAGAGAGAGAGGGAGAGCGAAAGAGAGATGTGTGTGAGGAACGAGCAGAAGCCGGCGCCGGTTCCATCCTGTCGCTTTCACAGTTGACGGCGCACAGGAGCATGTTGGCGCCGCAGAAGCTCAGCCGCAGTCGGAACTACAGGGCCCACAATGCACTGGGACACCCGGCAGCCAACACCTGGGAACTGCAGGTACGGAGAGGGGACAGGAGGAGGAGGAGGATTACGGAAGTAAGAGGAAGCGGGGACAGAATAGGGACAGAGAGCATGATGGGAAAGCAGGAGGAGGATGTTTACAGGTCGTTTACCTGTTTGGTTGTTCTTGCATCGTTACCTGGAGAATGGAGATGATGGGGAAGTTTGAAGGAGGGACGGTGACACACACACACACACACACAGTGTGGCGTCATTAGTCACTCAGCGACAGCGGGAGGCAGGTATTGGGGGTGGCTCCATGACAACCATCTGTGTGTGTGTGTGTGTGTGTGTGTGTGTGTGTGTGTGTGTGTGTGTGTGTGTGCGGGTGCGGGTGCGTCGGGCAGATGACAAACTCAACCTCAACCTGTTGTGTGATTCACCGAGACGTGAAGTCGTCCGGACGATCGGCGTCAGAATATATTCATATTTTAGTCTGAAAATGAGCTGAATCGATGAATTCATTTTCTGTCTGTCGACTTTGTCTCGTGATTGACTCTGCTGCAGAGGAACGTTGAGCTGAAGCGTGGTGAACTTCAGAGCCTGATCGTGTCCATGTGTGTGTGTGTTACAGGATGACGTGCCCATTAAGGAGATCAACATCACTCACCTCGTGAAGGAGGGGTCAGAGAAGGCCGACCCCCGGCAGTTCGAGCTGCGCAAAGTCCTCGGACAAGGCTCCTTCGGCAAGGTGTGTGTGTGTGTGTGTGTGTGTGTGTGTGTGTGTGTGTGTGTGTGTGTGTGTGTGTGTGTGTGTGTGTGTGTGTGTGTGTGTGTGTGTGTGTGTGTGTGTGTGTGTGTGTGTGTGTGTGTGTGTGTGTGTTTGCATACCTGTTGGTGCTTGAGTGTAAGTGGGCCTTAAGTGTGTGTGTGTTTGTAAGTGTGGGCTTCATATCCGCTCTGCATAATGTTTTCCCTGTGCCAGTGTTTGAGAGCCCGTTGCCGTGGAGACGGCATGCCGAGGGCCCTACACACACTCTCGTGGTCATCTTTATGAATGAACCATTAGACCCTGTGTGTGTGTGTGTGTGTGTGTGTGTGTGTGTGTGTGTGTGTGTGTGTGTGTGTGTGTGTGTGTGTGTGTGTGTGTGTGTGTGTGTGTGTGTGTGTGTGTGTGTGTGTGTGTGTGTGTGTGTGTGTGTGTTTACATTAATCTACAAAAGTATGACCAAGGAAATGGAGATAACCCAAACAAACACACACACACACACACACACATATAAATGCATTATAATATGAAATAAAAGTGTGTGTGTGTGTGCGTGTGTGTAGGTGTTTCTGGTGAGGAAGGTCACGGGGCCAGACGCCGGGCAGCTGTACGCCATGAAGGTCCTGAAGAAGGCCACACTGAAAGGTACAAAGATCTTCATCGCTCCTTTCTTTTCTTCCAAGCGTAGCATCACTCTCGTCCTATAAGACAGCCTCATGACGAAAGTGGGAGTTAGAGAAATGAATATTCCGTCTCCACGTCGTATTGAACAACACTAGTCACATCGTGAAGTGTGTGTGTTTAGATCTTTGTGAATCCGTCCAAGAGTTTAAAAAACGCCTTTAACCCCCGAAGCTGTGTGACGAGAGGAACGAGCAGAGAAACTGGAGGAAGACGAGAGGAAACGGTTGAGTTGTACGACTTAATTAACAAAAACACAGACTCAAAAAAAACCAACCTGGTAAAGGTTTAACCTTCGTCGTCAAAGTCGTGACTCCGACACGGAGCTTTTTGTTTTGTCTGCCGCTAAATCGTCAAAATTAAAAATTTAAGACGCGGAAACTGAACTCAGGAGACGGGGGAGAGATTTTAAAATGAATGTTCAGACTCTCTGTGTTTGGATTCTTCCTTTGAGTTTCTGCCTTTTGCCGTGAGTCTCTCGAGCTCCGTTATTAAAAACCGACGGGCTCCTTAAGGTTCCGTCAGCTGACGGACGTTTGTGTGCGTTTGTTTCTGGGGAGTTTTCAGTTTTTATGCCGTTTGCTCAGTCGTCATCGCCCAGAATGGAATCTCTCACCTAAACATGAGACCAGTCAATAAATAACTCGAGTCACACACCATCTGCTGGTGGGAAACAATACAACTCACACTGTGTGTGTGTGTGTGTGTGTGTGTGTGTGTGTGTGTGTGTGTGTGTTTTCTGCTTCCTTCTCTCCTCCCTGACTCCCTCTTTCTTTCTTTCTTTCTTCATCTCTTCTCTTCCTTTTCTCTTTCTCGTTGCACATTTGGTTTCTGCTTCTCGGAGCCACGGTTCAGTTTCTCATCCACTGCCGTCCGGGAGCCTCTCCAGGCAAAACAGAAACCAAATAAGGGAGGATTGTTTTCTTTTGGCTTTTCAGTAAAGAGCTTTATCTGGTGATTTATGTGTTTTCCACTGTGTGTGTGTGTGTGTGTGTGTTTCCAGTGCGTGACCGGGCCAGGACAAAGATGGAGCGAGACATCCTGGTGGAGGTCAACCATCCCTTCATCGTCAAACTGCACTACGGTGAGTCAGACGGCAACAGGGAGCCGCCTGATGAGTCACACACCAGCAGGCAATCAGAGCGCGTCGCCCCACAGACATTCGTCTGACAGGAAACTTCCTCCCAATTCACCTTCTTCCTCTCTCTTTTCCTTCCCTCCTTCCTCAGCGTTCCAGACGGAGGGAAAGCTCTACTTGATCCTGGACTTTCTCCGAGGAGGAGATCTCTTCACTCGTCTCTCGAAGGAGGTAACGCGAGACACTTCCTGCGTCTGTGGTCATGTGTGGGCTTATATCGTCTGCTGTGACCACGCCTAGTAGGAGACAGGAAGTGGACACTGGCACGTCTCACAGCACCGGTGCAGCTGGTGCCGCGTCCCCTCTGTACAGAGGATCTTTGATAACAGCTGATTCAGCTCATGGGCACGACAAAAACAAAACGTCCGAGAAAAATCTACACGGAAGAGATTATAAATAAGAGGTGTGTGTGTGTGTGTTGCAGGTAATGTTCACAGAGGAGGATGTGAAGTTCTACCTGGCCGAACTCGCTCTAGCTCTCGATCACCTTCACAGCCTCGGCATCATTTACAGAGACCTCAAGCCTGAGAAGTAAGAGCACATGTACACATACACACACACACACACACACACACACACAGACTCGTGCTGCAGTACACGTTTCATTCAGAAAACAACAAAAAGTGTTTCTGTCGTTTCAGCATCCTCCTCGATGAGGCCGGACACATCAAGCTGACCGGTGCGTAATATTAAACCTGTTTCTGTGTGTGTGTGTGTGTGTGTGTGTGTGTGTGTGTGTGTGTGTGTGTGTGTGTGTGTGTGTGTGTGTGTGTGTGTGTGTGTGTGTGTGTGTGTGTGTGTGTGTGTGTGTACTGCCCTCCACTGAAGCTGTGAAATCGCTGTATGTTTACACAGTATGTTTTAACTGCTGCCTCAAGCTGCCATAAATTATGCTTACTCCTTGTATCGCTGATATCTGTGTGTGTGTGTGTGTGTGTGTGTGTTCAGACTTTGGCCTCAGCAAGGAGTCGATCGACCACGAGAACAAAGCCTACTCCTTCTGTGGGACGGTGGAGTACATGGCCCCGGAGGTGGTGAACCGGCGGGGGCACACGCACAGCGCCGACTGGTGGTCGTACGGCGTGCTCATGGTGAGGGGACGCAGGCGCTTCTGGATCCAACTTCAACTCCAACTAGAACATGTGATACATTTCAGGCTGTAACTGTAACTCATTACTTTTTTTTATTATTATCGATTTATTATCTGAAAGTTATACTCATAAAGTCCTGTGAGAAAAAATTCATAGATTTTCTATCACATAAGTCAAAATAAAATAAAAGAAGAAATCCTCAAAATAAAGTACCTGGAACGAGTTGACCTTGACCTTTGACCTCTCGAAAAGTTAATGACCTGGAGTTTTCCTTCGAGGTCTCGTGTGCCATTTTACATTATGAATCCGTTTCTTCTTCCACTTCTTTGTGATTATGTTTTCTGATTCATTTAAAATGTTTCTTAGTCTTTTCCTTTGATCATATTCTAGTTTTTTTATGTGTGTGTGTGTGTGTGTGTGTGTGTGTGTGTGTGGGACACTAATCAGTCATCTTGTGACCGCGGCGGTGTCGTGTTCCTCTTGTTCTTCCAGTTCGAGATGCTGACGGGAACGCTGCCGTTCCAGGGCAAAGACCGGAAAGAGACGATGACCATGATCCTCAAGTGAGACACTTTATACTGTCGACACAACTCGTCTCCGCTCGCCGCCGCCGCCGCCGCCTACTGTAGCGGGCTTTTATTACTGTACATCCGATGCGGAGGATTTATAATAGAGGAGATATAAAGTGCAGCACTCAGGAGGAGAGGAGGACGAGGAGCAAAGAGAGAATAAGAGTCTAATCATGTTGAGAAGGAAGAAGAAAAAAGATAGGAAATAATAACCTGTTTCCTCTGTGGTCTCGCTCTGCAGACTGCTGAGTGTGTTTCCTGTGTGTGTGTGTGTGAGAGACATATCACCTCACCACAGTGATCCCATCTTTTCTTTCTCCTCTGCAGGGCCAAGTTGGGGATGCCACAGTTCTTGAGTTCAGAAGCTCAGAGTCTCCTCAGGAACCTTTTCAAACGCAACCCGGCCAACAGATTAGGTAACACCGCCCGTCGCCGTCGTCACTTCTGACCTTTGTCGATAAAGTTTTAAGTGTGTGTGTGTGAGTCAAAATGCAGAGTTTCCATCCTCCTCCAGATAATGACGTGACGCGATGCTATCGAGGAAACAAACAGGAGGAGGAGGAAGATTTTCCGTTCTCTCTTTAAAAATAAAACCCCTTTCAACTGCGGTCAAACGAAACTCTGAAGCTGCAGTTTGGACAAATTCAATTTCTAGACTAAAAAACCCCAAAATATTTTCAGCACTAATTTGTGCTAAACAACAAATGTGCAGTTTTTCTTTTCCTCTTCATTAATGAGGCACAGTGAGCTCATCACTGTGACTGTCACACAGAGTTGGTTCAGACGTGTTTCCTGCTTCAGGCCTTATATTCACTTATATTGTGTTCCCTACCGAATATTGAAATGAAACCTCATATTTGTGTTTGAGTGTTTGTGTTATAAAAACATCACGAGGAACCGAAGAGCTCCGACAGTTTCCCTCTGAGTGACTCAAACCTTTGTCTCACTCTGCCCCCTACTGGTGTTTCCCGTACTGCTGCTGCTGCTGCTGATGATGATGATGATGATGGTGATGATGACTATGATGATGATGAGGGTGATGATGACTATGATGATGATGGTGATGTGTTCATGAATTTGCAGGAGCTGGACCCGACGGAGTGGAGGAGATCAAGAGGCATCAGTTCTTCAGCACCATCGACTGGAACGTCAGTGTCGCACACAAATATAAAAAAACAGCATTGACATTTCTCTGGTTGTGTTTGCCTTGACTGTGTTTCCTCTTCTTCCTCCTCCTCTTCCTTTTCCTGTCGCCACAGAAACTGTTCCGCAGAGAGATCCCCCCTCCTTTCAAACCGGCTGCGGGACGTCCCGACGACACTTTCTATTTTGATCCAGAGTTCACAGCTAAAACTCCCAGAGGTACAGACCGTCACTCTCCCTTCTCCTCCTCATCCTCAAGTCTGATGTCACTGAGTGGCGAGGATTAACAGCTGTGTGTGTGTGTGTGTGTGTGTGTGTGTGTGTGTGTGTGTGTGTGTGTGTGTGTGTGTGTGTGTGTGTGTGTGTGTGTGTGTGTGTGTGTGTGTGTGTGTGTGTCTCAGACTCCCCGGGGGTTCCTCCCAGCGCCAACGCTCATCAGCTGTTCAGAGGATTCAGTTTCGTGGCCATAACAGAGGAGGAGATACAACCGCTGCCCAACACCATAGTCCAGGTACAAACACACACGGACACGTACTGTAGTCAACACGTCTAAGGAGGAAAAGATGGTTCATCAGTGTCAATCCACATTTTCATCAAGGCCACACACGGAGACGTTTGGAGACAAAGTTGCTCCCACGTTTTAAGTTGAAAACCCCAGGGCGGCGTTGTACAGTAGTCTGGACGGGGCGAAAAACAGACATCGCTAACACTTCCTGTCGGTGACACTTCCTGACAGTGACACTTCCCGTCGGTAACAGTTCCACCTCTTCGCCGTCGCTGTTTCCTCCTTCAGAGGAAGTTTGTGTCACTAAAGCAACCGACTGCAGAGTTGACGATCTACTTCCTGTTTACACCACGTGACCAGTGTAGTGTGAATGTTCACGTGATGTGTGTTATGTGGCTGCACGTCCTCAGGTTTATCTCTTTATAACCTGATTTATATCTATTAGAACATCGTGACCTTAGTCTCTCCAAGTGATCATTCTGAAATCTGTCGTGTAATTTATTCCCAACAACAAGCGAATCACATGAACCAGAAAGTCATATAATGTTCTACTTTTATTAACCTTTCTTACCTTTGCTTAAACAAAACATGTGGAATTACTCTGTAATAAATTCCGCTCCAGGGGCGTCTGCAGCTGTAAGACTTTAGATTTCTGATCATGTGCGAGATGCAGGTTTAAAAGCCCCTGGACGTCAGGTTGGGATTAAACATCTGCTGCACAAGCTCATAAAATGGCTTATTAGTTGTAACTTAATATGAACGTTTGCGTCTTTCTGTGCGTAGCAACTGCACCGGAGCACGTCCCAGTTCTCGGACGCCTACGAGATCAAGGAGGACATCGGCGTCGGCTCCTACTCCATCTGCAAACGCTGCGTTCACAAGGGAACCAGCATGGAGTACGCGGCCAAGGTAAAACACCACATCCACCCCGTCGCCGCCGCTGCAGCAGCAGGACGCCGGCCGCCGTTTCTCTGCGGTAACCGCCACGTTCTTCTTGTGTTCCCCTCTTGTCGCTGCAGATCATCAACAAGGCCAAGAGAGACCCGACGGAGGAGGTGGAGATCCTGCTGCGATACGGACAGCACCCCAACATCATCACGCTGAAGGACGTGAGTCACCACCGAGCCAACTGAGCCGCGGTCAGAACGTGGGACAAATCTTTCCTGTCTGCTGAGTTTGTCCGCGAAGCAGCTGGAGACGATGTTCCCGCTTTGCACGTCTGAAGCCCTTTCATCCCAATATCTGGAAAAGTGAACTTAACAAACCATCCGGTGACTCGTCTGTCGCGACTGTTTGATCTGTCATATTTTCAGGTGTACGACGACGGCCGCTCCGTGTTCCTGGTGACGGAGCTGATGAAGGGCGGCGAGCTGCTGGACAAGATCCTCCGACAGAAGTTCTTCTCCGAGAGAGAAGCCAGCGCCGTCCTCTACACCATCACCAAGACGCTGGAGTACCTGCACGTCCAGGGGGTGCGTGTCCTCGCAGGGGCGATTAGATCGACCTTCGTCGTGGTTGATGAGAGGAAGTCAGGAAATTAAACCTCTTTACTTTCAACTGTTTCCTCATAAGTTTCAGAAAAATATAGAACATTCCTGAGTCAGTTCGTTATCGACGTCTAGACGTTTATGGCCACTCGCCTCTTCTCCGTTGCCTCGTTTTAGGATTTAGTAATAATTGAAAAATAGCGTATCACCAACCAGTCACTCAAATTATTAATTTATTTCCAGGGAACTTCTTAGGAGATAGATTTGAATTTACAGACCTGTGAAGTTTTTTCGTGAAATGTCTTGTGCAACATTTTTATTGACGAGTGAAGAGTTAGTTAAAGAATCTGAAATGGGTTTTATGGATTGGATTTGGTTTTAATACACAAAGTAACCAACCAATGGTTATTAAGGGAATAAAGGCTCATGTGTAAATAAATGTTAAGAAGATGAAGTTGAATCCACAAACAATTGCTGATTGTTTATTTGACATTTCTTAATATCCATTACATATTATTTTACTTTAACTGTTTGTACACTATAGATTATATAAATATGAAAGTTGATGTTTTCTGTTTTTCCCGATGCTTTATTGTTTTTTTTCGAAAGAGCAAAGAAATGAAACAGACGTTCTTCTGTCAGACTCTTCAAATCGTTAAATAATGATATGAATCAATCGTTAAAACCGGCGTGTGTGTGACTTCCTGTTGTCGTGTGTCAGGTGGTGCACAGAGACCTGAAGCCGAGCAACATCCTGTACGTGGACGAGAGCGGGAACGCCGAGTCCATCAGGATCTGCGACTTCGGCTTCGCCAAACAGCTGCGAGCGGAGAACGGGCTGCTCATGACGCCGTGCTACACCGCCAACTTCGTGGCACCAGAGGTGGGTCAGGTGGGCTTTTTTTTTTCAGATATGAATTATGTTTAAACACTCGCCTGACGCCCAGTTTCTTTTTTTCTCTTCCTGTGGCAGGTGCTGAAGAAGCAGGGCTACGACGCAGCCTGCGACATCTGGAGTCTGGGAGTTCTGCTCTACACCATGTTGACAGGGTGAGTCAGATATTAACTCTCTATGAAATGTACCTTTAATGTCATTTCAATTATTATTATTCATAATATTTTATTAATTTAAAAACTGAGCAACCACGGCTGCACCTGATGATTCTGTTCACCACCGGTTAACCTGCAAATGACTTTAGATTTCTTACATTAATCCAAAGTTATTGCCCTATTTATATACATTATTTATACTTATATTCATTATATTACTCTATATTTTTGCGATTGAATGAATTGAATTGCAATCAAATATATAAATCTACTCTCCCGTCACTCCGTCTCCAGCTTCACTCCGTTTGCGAACGGCCCCGAGGACACGCCGGAGGAGATCTTAGCTCGCATCGGCAGCGGCAAGTTCTCGCTCACTGGAGGATACTGGACGTCCGTGTCCGCTGAGGCCAAGGTGGGACGCGCCCGACCGTACAGTCATAATCAAAAATATGAATTTAATGAAGAGAGTAACGTAAAAATCCCTCAGGACGGAAAATAAGTTACAGACTATGAATCCGAAGGAGTTCAGACGTTTGTAGTTGAACATTTAGATCCTCTGGTTTGACAGAGTTGGTACAGTAGTGGGTACAGTAATTGCTCTGTGACCTCTGACCTCTGACCCTCCCTCAGGATCTGGTGTCCAAGATGCTGCACGTGGACCCTCACCGGCGGCTGACGGCCGGTCAGGTGCTCAGACACCCGTGGGTGACGCACAGAGACCAGCTGCCCAAGTACACACTCAACAGGCAGGACGCGCCGCACCTCGTCAAGGTGACACACACACACACACACACACACACACACACACACACACCAAAGATATTCAGTTTACTGTCACAGACGAGCAAAGAAACCAGAAAAATATTCACATGTAAGACGCTGAAATCAGAGAATGTTTTAAACGACATGAAGTGATGATCAGAACAGTTGTCCATTGATGGGCCAGTGGATGAACCGATTGATTAACCGTCTCTGATGTAGAAATGTTGTGCCCGGTTGTTTTTAACGCGTCTCTCTGGCTCCGCCCACCAGGGGGCGATGGCGGCCACCTACTCCGCCCTCAACAGGAACGTCCCCCCGGTGCTGGAGCCAGTGGGCTGCTCCACTCTGGCCCAGCGGCGGGGGATGAAGAAGCTCACCTCCACCGCTCTGTGACCTTTGACCTCCAACCTCCTCCTCCCCATCAACTCTGACCTCGATCTGACCTCCGCCGGGGGCCGGACCACCCCTCCCTCCCTCCCCCCTCCCTCTTCTCCTGTCCTCTCCGGCGGGACAGACTACTGATGGACCTGGGAACCGCTGACGCCAAATAGGCCCCTCCCCTTCCTCCTGTTCCTGCACCTTAACGGACGCTCCTGATTGGCTCTCGTCTGCTGTCTCACTGTAGAGTCTCACCGACGGACGGACGGGCGGACGCCGCGGCGACAAACCTGTCGACTCGCGTTTTTTTGTTTTGTTGCTTTGGACAATCAGAGGAAAAATGAAAGTACTGTATTTATTAACTTCTTCATGTGAACAATAGGAACACGGTTAAAACTTAACGTATGCATTTTATTAGCGGCGTTTAAACCTCAAGTAGCCTGCGACACGACGGCGTCCGACAAGGAAAATAGAAGATTCATTTAAGTTCAGTTCATTTGAGCAGCGTCCAGTGTGAACAACCTCTGATCGGTTTGTCTGTGAGGAACTTGAACTCCAGCTATAATTAATATAAATAAGTCTAATATTTCTCTGATTGTCAACAAGTCCCATGAAAAACATCTTCTCACGTCAGTTTTCATATCAAACTAACCGGAGGAGTGACACTTGATATTGAGACTCAGATTCCTTCAACTCCGAATGTTCAAATTCAGATCAATTATAAAAAGCTACGCAACGTTCAGTTTTTTCTTTTTACTTTATGCAAAGTTATGGCAGCAGATGAATATTTTCTGTGAAGGTTTTGTCCAGTTCTCTCTCGGATCGTTACAATCTGACTCTTTCATCTGCCACGGACATTTTTCTCTCCTCCAGTGTCTGAAATGAATCCGCGCAAAAAACAGTGAGAATATCAAAAACTGATGAATCAATAAATCCGTGAGACACGTCGGCGGATTCACACCTGGAGGCTTTTAACTCTCGTATGTTTGCACAAGAGGAAGATGATGTGACGCTTCCTCTTTAGTTTAGTTTCACGAAACCAACGGTGGGATTCTGTCGTGAGCTCGTCGTGGAAACGAAAAATAAACGTTTTCCTGCTTCCATAAGAGAGAAAACACTTGAACCCGGAACGAACCGCTCGTCCTGACGGGGGAACCGACCGGAGTGTAAATACAACTCAGGTTTCTATGAATCAAGACAATGCTTTATTATTATTATTATTTTAATTTTTTAAGATGTCCAGCAGGAGGGAAGGAGATGTACAGACACAAAGCACACGAACAAGGCTGTCGGGAGTCGACCAGGACACAGAGACGTTAAAGTCCAAAACCCCACAGACGCATCTTCTTCCTCGTGGACGTTGATTTAAATCACCGCTCGTCTTTCTTTAATCTGCCGTCTCCGACAGGAAGTGGAGGCAGGAAACTCAAACTCGTGTTGTTGTTTTTTTAAACACGTCCTGGAAAAAGTGCAGAATTTAGCAAAAAGGTTTTTTTTTATAAATGAATCTTGCTGACGAACCTCCGACCACCGGAGGAATCTGAATTATGGCTCCAATAATAATAATTCTCTTAATTTAAAAGAAACAAACAGTTTCAACAGAAACCACCGACACGAGATTTGGTTTAAAAAGTAAAGTTCAGCTGGACCCTGCGTGTTTGTGTGAACTGCTCCTTTAACCACGACCCAAACAACACGCGTGTGAAACTTTCTGCTGCAAAATGTAAAATCCTCCGGGGGGATTTTTCAGGCGTCGACGATCAGACTGACGTCGCTCAGCGAGCACTTACAGAAGAACAGAGATGAATTCTCTCCTGCTCGACGTCGAGGGATTAACGTTTTCTTTTCTTTTTCTATATCATATTAAATATATATATATATATATATATACAGTATATATATATGTTTGCCTCGTGTATCCATGTACAGCTCTGGGATAAAGGAATGTAAAAGGAATGATTTTTTCTTCTTCTTTCTTTCTGTAATTATAAACAAGGGGAACAGTTTTCTCTCTTCTTCCTCCTCCTCCTCTTCCTCCTCCTGTGATCTGCTGCTGCGCCGACTCTGTTTTTTTGTATCTGCAGCAGCGAGAGTTTGGACTTTGTATGAAAAACAATAAAAAAGGATAATTAGCAAAAAAAAACACAAAAAGCTCTGTGACTTTTTTTACAGATCGCTTCAAGTTTGTGGGAGAAAACAAATTCACCTGCTGATCACATCGTTCTGTCACATCTTTGATATCTACACTAAATTAATATTCTAGAGATTTGAACAAATGTTTTCATTGTTTGAAATGTCCGACTCCAGGATCTGTGGGTAAAGATCTGGAAAGAAGAGGATTGTGAGAGAAGGTTCGTCGTGGCTGGAAGCTGCAGGTGTTTCAAATTGAATTATTCACAGATTAAACAATAAGACACAGATCGATGGGGAAAATAATACATTTTTAAAAAAATATCTCACAATCCTAAAACTGTACAACTGGTCAGTTTTTGTCAGTTAATTTAGTTTGATACCAAAAAGCCTTGATGTTTAATATTCAGCTCCACTGATCAGATAAGAACGATAAAAAAAAGAAAGCATCGACAGATCAGAGACGAGAGGCTGAAAGTCGGTGGAGTTTCCCTTTAATGAGATTCAAACAAAAATTAAAAATAAAAAGACAAAGACAAACGCTGCAAAAATTAAATCAAAGTTCTAGTTAAAAAAAAACTAAAAACAGGCGAAAAGTGATTTTAACAATTAATAAAAAAAACATGCAACAGATTTCAATCCAAATACTGTTAAAAAAACAACTTGGTGATTTTATCACGCAGAACAATGTTTTTGATTTATTCATTTCATAATAATATCAACCTTTAACAGAAACTCAAAGTCTGAAGTGTCAAATGAAAAGTTTGTGTTTTTATTTTCATACCACTGTTTGAAAAAAAAAAAATTTTAACTGGTAAAACAATTTGAATTTGTTATTATTGGAAACGTGTAAATGTAAAAACATGTTTATCACCGAGGTCAAACTTAACGGCGAAGATGTAGTGGATCATATATACATATATATATATATATACACACACACACCTGATGTTTCTGGAGTATTGATCTTTCATTTGTATTAATATGAACAGTCCAGTGTATCGACGCCACAAACTATGATTTCGTTGCTCAAATGTGTCATTTTGACTCAATCACCCCAAAAAACTAGAACATTAAAGTAAAATATTTACATGATCCAACTGTCGTGATGGGAAATATTACAAAAACCATAGTGGGGCGGCTGCAGGGACGAGAATCCAGCACACAAAGTTGTGGCAAAAACAAATTTTAAAAATATAGTAAAAATTCTCAATTTGACGCCAGGATTCAAATCAAGACAAATAAAAACTCGGTCGCCGAGTCCGAGTCCTGTTCTGCTAGAAATATATAGAAATATATATATAGGAAGTTCTGTGTATTAATTGGTTGTATTTGAACTTTTGAACTTTTAGTTTGTTAATCTTCCTCCAATCGACAGGTTAATCGATGATGAAAATGATCAGCTGGTTGACGTTGCAAGACATTATTCTTGCATTTATCCAGAGAACGACTGATCGATGCCAGAGGTTTAGCGTCTCTCTTCGACTCAGAGGAAAATAAAGGCCGCAGCTGTTTGTACAAGATGCATAAGTCGGACGCAGGTGGAATCTTCCGGATCAGGCGTCCGAGTCATCTGTCGCAGAGTTATCGACGCTGGCGGAGACTCCGAGCATCGGCGGGTTGTTGTTCTCCGTCTGCGGCGGCGGCGTCTGCAGCCTCCTCTTCTTCCTCTTGTCGTCGTTGATGATGTGCACGTTCAGCCCCCGCTCCGTCATCTCGTAGATCTGACACTCGGCGCAGTAGTACGGCGACACGCCCACGTGCCTGAACTGATCTTTGAGGTACGACGTGATGGTGTTGAAACCTCGGTTGCAGACGTCGCAGCGCGGGACGACGCCCGGGTGCTGCTTCAGCAGGTGCGCCCTCAGGCCCATCTTCGTGCCCTTGTACCCCGTCGTTGTCGCCGTCGCCGTCTCCGTCCCGCTTCCTGCTGCGGCCGGGCAGAGCAGGCAGGTATAGACGGCGAGCTGCTTGGCGTGGCGCCGCGTGTGCGTGTCCAGCTCGATCTGATTGCGAAGCGTCTGCTTGCAGTGCGGGCAGAAGAACGACTTCTTCTTCTCCTCCGTCACGTGCATCGTTCTCAGATGCACGGCGAGACCCGACGCCCGGCGGAAGAGTCTCCCCGGCGGAGGGCACAGCGCGCAGGCCAGCCGTCCTTCGCCTGAGTCGCCACGTTGCAACACGCTCTTATTGGTCACAGGTCCGCCCGCCGCCGTTTTCATCTTCCTCTTCTTCTTCTTCGTCGCCTCTCGTCTCGGCCGCGACGCCGCGGATGCTTTGGACGCCGCGGTCGACGGAGCTCTGGCGTTTTCTCTGACTGCCTTCTTGGCAGGAAGCGATCTGTCCACGGACATGGTGAACTGGTAACTCTCCCCCTCCTCCTCGGGATTTGAATACTCAATAACATAGACGCCGTCCTCCTCCTCCTCCTCCTCCTCCTCCTCCTCCTCCACCGCGGGTACCGAGTACTCCACCTCGTAGACGTCCGCCGCGTCGTGACACTGCTCCTCTGCGATGTGAGAGTCGTCGATTCTCACCACGGTGATCTGGTTCATCGCGCCCGCACCGTCCCAGCTCCCGCTTCCTGCAGCGCCGCTCGTCTGACGTGAGGAAACGGGCAGCAGATAAAACGAGTCACAAACTGTACGACGTGCGACGACGTCCGTCTTTGTAAACTCTCACAATCAGACAAGGAGGGAAAAAAGGAAAGAAACCGGAGGACGGGCAAAAAGACGTTTTTTCTTAAATCTATTTAAACATATTACATGAGCTGAATATTTATGCCGTCTGTCACGAGCTCATTGGAGATTGGCCACAGATTGTGTGTGTGTGTTGGATATATATAATATAATAATATAATGTAAAAAAAATGTTCATAATAGTCATAATGTTTATATGTTGTTGTAGTTTTAGATAGATAGTTACTTTATTTATGTCACAGCAGCACGTTTCACACAGCACACAAAATATATACAATATATACACAAACAAATGTAAAAATATACGAATTGCAGTTGAATATAGAGAATAAGAATAATAAATATAAAGAATTTACATGAATATTAATAGTGCAGTTGTACAATCAGTGACCATTAGTGTGCAGAGGAACATGGTAACAAAATAATAATAATGACAATAATAATAATTATAATGACAGTAATAATAATAATGATAGTAAAAATAATAATAATGGTAATAATAATGTAAATGATAGTAATAATAATGATAATGATGATAATAATGATAATAATGATAGTAATAATAATGATAATGATGATAATAATGATAATAATGATAATAATGATAGTAATAATAATAATAACAATAGTAATAATAAAAATAATAGTAATAATAATGATGATAAACTTACACATAAACAATATAAACTCGGTATTAAAGAACTTTAACGGTTGAGAAGCAGAAACGTTCGGACGGATCAGACACTCACCGAGAGCCCGCGGCGCGAGGCGGCCATCCCCGCCGAGCCCCCGGTCCGCCCCGGTCCACTCCGGTCCGCTCCGGTCCACTCTGGTCCGCTCCGGTCCACTCTGATCCGCTCCGGTCCTCCCCGGTCCGCTCCGGTCCTCCCCGGTCCGCTCCGGTCCGCTCCGGTCCTCCCCGGTCCGCACCGGAGGTCGAGAACCGCGCGAGGAGGACGGAGGTTCCGACAAGCGGCGACGGTTCGTCTCCGCCGAGGAGACAAGTTCAACGTTTAACGGCGGAAACTGCGAGACAACCGGAACAAGCGAAGGAGAAACGTACGTCACATCCGGGTGCAGAGCAGCTGCTGCTACTTCTTCTTCTTTTCGTTTTTTTGTTGTTGTGTTGTTATTGTCATTACCGCCACCACCCGGTGTGAAGTGTCACTGCTGCTGCTGCTTCTTTCAATAGAAAGCAAAGGAATAAACCTTCCGTTTAAAAAAAAAATAAAGGTTTTACTACAAGTTTACATTTCATTTAGTATCAAACAAACGCTGCATTAGAAACATTGCAATTTCCTGAAATATATATATTTTTAAAATCCTACAGTGAAGTGCAGACAGAAGAGGTGATGTGTTGAAAAAAAAAATTATAAATTAAAGGATCAACTAGACAATAGGGGCCATGTAATTTTCCTATTTTATTTATTAATTATTTTAAAAGGTATGAATATTATTATCTATGAATTTGTATTTTAGATAATAGTTCCACATTTCATTTATTTGTGAATTTTCCCCCAAATGTATTTATACATTTAAAATTCCAATCAATATATTTTCACATTTATATTTACATTTTTATCTCTATATTTATTCCTTTCTAAAATGTATTTTTGTCCTCATATTGACATCTTATTTATGATAATGAGGGGTGACATCAGTCTGGTTTGGCTGCAGTGATAAATAATAATAATTATTCCAATAATAACAACAAAACACAAGAAAGCGTCACGGCAACTGATAAATAAGAATTTATTTATTGCATTTGAGTAACATAAGGCCAAAAATATGACACCAACATTCCTTTTCGCAGCCGTCTGACACGTTCAGGATAAAGCTTCCCATTCAATATTTTTTTTAAGCACAGTAAATGAGTTTTGTACAGTCAGCAACAAGAGGAATATAAAAATGTAACACACTGGGATGTAAAGCCACAGTGAAGCACACATGAGGTGAAAGGAGGTCAGGAGGAAGTGACTGATCAGATGCTGTAAACAAATAAAATGTAGTGAAACAAACCACTTGGTATTTTTTAACTCTGGGGACAACTGTTATACAAAAAGACTTTAAAAAAAGAAAACAACTGTAAACCACCAAGACAAATAATGTAACAGGAATCAAACAAAGTCGCCATGGGGGTCGTGAAAAATAAATGAGGAAGGCGTGATAAACTGTAAAAATGATGCACATACACACACACACCACTCTTGGACCTTGCTGGTCAGACAGACGCTGAGGGGCGTTGGCAGGATGGAGACATCTGATTCGCTCAGCTCTCCACCGTTTGGTTAAAGTGTCTCTTTCCGTCCAGGTACAACATCGACTCTGTCGGACAAACACAAAACATCAGCGTCAAAATGTCTCGGATGGTACAGTCACACCAATTTTAAATACAACAAGTTGAGATCAGACAAACAAGGGGTTACAGGTGTGTGTGTGTGTGTATGTGTGTAAGTGCGCCCACTCACCTCCATATGTCTTTGGGATGATGCTGGGGACGTCGCGATCTGAAACGAAGGTGTAGTGGAAGACGTTGGTGGTGTTGTGCTTTTGGGTCATCGGGTCGAACACCTCGCTGTGAACTCTGACCTGGATGTACTTCCCCTGTGTGAAGCACACCTGAAACACACACACACACACACACACACACACACACACACACAAACACACAGCTCCTGGTGTAAACAAACAGCCAGGAGGTAAATAACTGGACCCCCCCCCCCTCACACACACACACACACACACACACACACACACACACCTGTGATGAGAGCAGCAGCAAGGAGCCGATCTCCACGGGTTTCTGGAACATGATGTCGTCCACAGCCACCAGCCTTGGTCGGCATCCTCTGCAGCACAGCGGCAGTGAGGGATGGAAGCCGAGTTTTTAATTTTTTTAATTATCACAAAACAAACATCACCAGCGGTTTCCAAAACGTGACTATCTCTTCTCGGAAAGTCTCTCACCCGAAGGAGCAGGCGTTGGCCCAGCCCAGCTCGTAGGCTTTCCTCATCAGGAAACCTCCAAATATTCGGTTGAAGATGTTCCTCTCCTGCTCAAATCAAAAATAAACACACAGAAAAAATCTATTAAAGCTCCACAGCCTGTCAATCACGTGCATTAGTTACAGACGTGAGTTAAATAACTGGCCTGATGAAGTTGGAGTTGAAGATGAAGAGAAAATCTGCAGCTACCGGTTATTTATATAATTGATTAATCAATCAATTGTCGTCTATCAAAGGTCAAGAAATAGTGGGAAAAATCGACAGATCGAAACGTATTCTCCACGTCTCGATGGCTACGATCAAAAGAGTTTCAAGAGAAAAAGCAACTTATCGGAACGACCTGAATCGGAGAACATCGGACAGTTCGTCGCCGGTTTTTACTGAGATAGTTGTCGATTAGTTTTAACTTTTCAATCCGACCAGTTAATCAAATCTACATAAAGAGCAAAGTGGGACAGTGGAATGCTCCCTGAAGCCGCTGTTCGCTCCTCTCTCACCTGAGGGTGGCAGATCTCCAGTCCTTTCAGTTTGGCGTTCTCCATCCACACCGAGTTCGGAGGAAGAACTCTGCTGCTGAAACTGACCGTCCTGGAGGAGAAGACGCGGGAGAAGATTGGCAAAAATATTAGGTATAAAAGGCTAAAAGGACGAATGGGGACTGTTGGTTAATTGTATCTCGGCCGTACTGTGTATCCAGGGTGTTGAGGAAGAGACCGTGCACGATCTTCCTCTCCTCGTCTGTGGGAGCGACCTTCAGCAGCGACGCCGTGCTCAGCTCCACGCGGCGGAATTTATTATCTGGAAAGGACGACCGCACGATTCAGGGAAAAGAAGAAAAACAAAGGACGTATATTATCCTATAATGAAATCAGGTGATACTCTTGTACCTTCTCCTTGCTGGAAAATGTTTTCCTCCTCTGGTCCGTCGGGCTTCAGTGGATTTACGAACGCCGCCCTGAATTTAAATGGGACGGAAACAAAACGGCGGTGGAGAGAAGAAAAAGAGTCACGGCCTGAGCTCGTGTTCATATTTAATCCTCGTCAATGGACGATGAGTTTGGATCTTACCTCTTGTTCTCCGGGTCCCGGGCCACCATGACAAAAGTGGCATCCAGAACTGGAGCGTAAGCTCCGTCACGGTACTGGAGGAAAGAGACGGAGTCACTTTAAAACGACAGATTATCGTTCCCATTCCATTATCCGTCCGATCCGATCCATGGCATTTTTTTTTTTTACAATTATGGGAATTTGCTGCCAATTCGTTGGCTCCAATGCAGCTGCATCTCCGTGTCTGCACTCGTCACCGCTCTGTGATCTTGTGCATTTGATTGGTTACCTGTCAATCAAACAGTCTGAACAGGACAACTTTAACTTTGCAAAATAAATCTGACTCTTTGACTCTCTAGGTGTGTGTGTGTGTGTGTGTGTGTGTGTGTGTGTGTGCGTGTGTGTGTGTGTGTGCGTGTGTGTGTGTGTGTGTGTGTGTGTGTGTGTGTGTGTGTGTGCGTGTGTGTGTGTGCATGTCTACCTGTGACATGTGCATCTTGGCTTCGATAGACGTCTTTCCCACCCAGGTCACATGACCAGTGAACTTGATGTCGCAGTCGGGATAGATGACGTGCTGCCTCATGTCTGACCAACAGCAACAACAACAACAACAACATCAACAAAAAGCATTCACACTGAATCACAAAGCAAAGAGACAAGTTTTATTATCTTTAAGCTGGTTTTATTTTGTTAAATAAGCTGTTTTAACAGGAGATTATTTTGCAGCTATTTTGACAAATGACAAATCAAATTTTTTGGGAGGATGAAAAAAAGACAGAAATGTGCATGTTCTACGATTCTAGTAAGAATATTTGACTTCCATTATACTAAACTGCATATCGGTGGGTTTCTATTGGTGGGACCAAAAACAAGACATTCTGGGACAATCGCTTTGTCTTTATGGACCAGAAATGAACCGGCATATAAATGAAACATGAATATGTAATCCCTGTGACAGAAAGAAAAACGGAAAGACAATCGAGACTCTTACCGATTTTGTCCACCAGGGCGGTGACGATCGACAGGGGAGACTTCTTCAGTGCCGGGTTGTAGGTGTGGGAGTAAGATATGAGGACTGCGGAGAGAGAACGAACGGGGAAGATAAACATTCCGGAAAATGTTTTGCTGATTTGATTGGATTTGAGAGATGAACGTCTTCAACAGTACAATATGATACTGTACCTGCTAAACTGTCCAGGTCCTCCAGGATTCTACCAAACCTGTAGAGAGGAGGAGGAAGATGGTTTAGAGACAGGAGTGAAACTTCAGTTACTTATTTGTTTGTGTTAGTGTGTGTGTGTGTGTGTGTGTGTGTGTGTGTGTGTGTGTGTGTCTCCACCTGACGGTGTTGTGGAAGGTCAGGTACTTCTCCCGGAGCTGTGGCTCGGAGCCCAGGGGCAGGTGAACCTCCAGGTAACTGTCCTTCATCGCCTTCGCAGGAAGATCCCGCTGAGACGCGGCCAACATGGACGACAGCGACACTCGCTCCGTCATGGCCTGCTGGTGGTCACTGTGGAGGCGCTCGTCGGTTACATCATCACATATAAAACCTTTACGTTGGACTTGTTCCTGGTTAATACAGTATATATAAAAAATATATTACTTTTTTACGATTAACAGTAATAAATTTGTTTGTTTCCTCTTATTGTGTCAAAATGTTACATTCCATTTTTTCCCCAAATATTAGTTTATTTATAGAAAAAATTAAGTGAGTAAGTCTGAGTCAGTTGCAGTGAAACGAAATCCAAACATCTGGGAATTGTAGAGCTGGAGATTGAACTTCAAAACTTGTTTTTCTTTGAACTTGGTATGGGATGTTTGAGACTCATAATCGTGTTTATGATATGATGGGACTTTATTAATCCCACGCCAGTGAAAATTACTTGTTGCAGCAACAGCGAGAGTCAAGGCGTCGGGGAAGAGGTAGAAAATACTACAAAATATACAATTAAAAAAACTATTTAAAAAGCGTGCAAGTATTGCCCTTGTTGCCCTAAAGTTCCCAAATGAAAGAAAAATCTTTTGTGATGTCTACTTTTTTACTATTTTGCCACATAAATAGTAACTTCAATAATAAATACAAATTGATGTGTGTACTGTGTAAAAAAAAGACACAAAGTCAAAAAATAATAATGTGTTTTTCTACAAAAACGCGTGTAGTAAAGTGTTGAATATTGCATCATAAAATTACTTGATACAGCGTCAGTTACTGGAAACGATAACAAAATGCCACAAACTCAAAGACCTCGGCGACGACTTCCTGCGTCAGTACCTCCAGTTAGTGGAAGCTCCCACGATCTCCCGCAGCCTGTTCCGCACTGAAAAGACACAGAAGAATCATTTCAGGACTCGTTTAACGTCCGAGTCTGTTCGTTTGTTTCTCATGGTGCGTGAAAAGTTCCAGGCTGCGAGTTTCATACTGTCTCAAGTCGCTCAACATTCACAATGACAGTGTTTCCCACTGCAGGCTTCAGAAACATCAGAAACAAAAAACTGGAGAAATCTGAAAAATTTTAAATGCTATAAACACTTCTTGGAGTTTTTCTTTTCTGAAAGGCTGCAGCTTATTGAGGCTCAAACAGTGAGACAAAATGAAACAACACAGGAGAAGAAAAGAGGCGGTGAGTCAGGTGGAGACCAGCTGAAATTAAATACTGAAGCCCAGTGGCTCAGAGGGAAGAATAAGGACACAGATGCCACAGACGAGGAAGAAATCCAGCTGGTCGGAACTTTAGATCCAGACCATGTGCACAGCGTGAAAGCTGCTCGACGTGAACCAAGGAGGCGTAGAAGAGAAACGGATCATTACGGGTCAGTGGGGGAACATGCAAACAGGGAAGATGACGTCACGACACCCCCGTCGTAGAAGTGTGACACAGCCAGCGACATCACAGCGAGTGCAGTTTTAAAATAAAATTGTAAAATGCGGGGCGGAGTCTCGAGAACCGCTCATCCGAAACACTTCGCACACGACGCTGCACTTTTCCCGGAGTCGTTGAGTCAATCAGATGAGCGGTTGTCAAGGAAATAGAGACGCTGACAGACAGACAGAAACACAGACATTTCTGGATTAATTAGTAGGATTAGAAGAGAATTAATAGGTGGTTAAGATTTTTCCTGGGTTTTTACCAACACACACCATTTGACACGTGTAAAAGTGGATTTCCTGCGGAGAAACAAACAGGATTAAAATTACCTGCTGGGCGAAAGTTCAGAGCGACGAGGCTGGATGTCGGGGGAGAGCCACCGATTCGGGATTAATTCACACACATTAACAATAATTAGAGGATTTGACATCAGGAGGAGAGTTGAGACAGGAACAACAAGAACAACTTTTAAAACAACTAAAACACAGGACACACGTGTGGAGATTATCACAAGCTCATTAGGAACAGTTTCATGTGATCACACCCAGAAAGTAATGATGTAATCATTACATCCAATCAAGGACAAAAAAATCAATTTCTACGTGATTTATTTGGGAGGAACGTGTTCGTTCTAGACAGTCAGACAAAAAGAAAACATCACAGAACAAACTATCACCAGTCATTTCCACATGTTCTATATTTAAACTGATCAGTTGAATCTGGTTTCCTCAAAACACATGACGTAGATGAGCAGCTTCACACTTAGGTCACTAAGGTCACTCTAAGGTCACTGGTGATGAGCAAATATTTGGTCTGTGTTCAGGTCTTTTTCTTTGCAGGTCATTTGAAAAAAATCAGGACAAAAAAACAACTCTGCAAAACAGAAAACACCAAAGTTCTGTTTGTTTATGGGGGGGGTGGGGGGGGGGGGGGCAGTCGCCAACTCACCCTCCACCATGTCCGGCGCTCTGCCGTGCTTGGACACGCCCCCTGAGCAGAGCGACCTGGTCGTCAGGGACGCGGCCGACCGGAGCAGCTGGAACCTGCAGGCCAGACAAACAAACAAACGATGATGACCTTTGACATTAGGGAGTCCAAATACACACACACACACACACACACAGACGTCTTCCGCTTCTAAAAAAAAACTGTTTAGAGGGTCTGATCCACAGTGAACAGCTGATTAGACACACACACACACACACACACTCTCTCGTCGTGTTATCAGACACCTCAGCTCTCATCAGCAGCTGTTCTTCTTCTTCTCCTTCTTTTATCAACACAGACACACACGCTGGTGTCCCGGTGAAACCCCTCCCCTCCCGGATCAACGCTGTCTGACTCCAGCTCTCTACTTATCATATTAAAAGGAGAACACACACATCTCTCCAGAACATTATCACCACCTGTCCCCTGCAGAACGATACGACCGTCACCTAGAACATTCCAGGGCATTCAGAACCCAGTTCCACCCAGAACCGGTGACATTAACAGTCATTCACTAATCAATAGCGTCGTTAGGCTGAACAATAGCGAGAGACATTGATGTAAATATGCCATTTAAGGCCGTGAACAGAATTTCTGGTGATGCTGATGACATTGAAACTGTGGGACTTTTGATCTCCTGCTTCACTTTGAAACTTCCCTCCTGGTGTTAAAGGTGAGATCTCAACGGGGCCATGAACTATTCTCTGTGAATCTCTTCCAATTGACAGATCATATCCAGCAGCTCGTCCTTAAAGGATCACAGAAATGAAATTGCTCATGGTGCAGAAACAGACATTTCAGATTTTTGATACAACTAATAACAATAATATTGTCTCTCTTGTAATTTGTGCACAACTGATCAGTTCATTTTGAGCATAACATAACATTTCATAGCATTAGATAAATGTAGATAGAGTAGAAGAAAGTACAATGTCGCCCTCGGAAATGTAGTGAAGGGGAGTCTCCATTGACATGAAATATTTAAAAAATAAAAGTTTGTCAAATTGAACTCAAGTAAATGTACTTTATTCCTTTTAAACCGCCCAAAATGATATCATCTCCTTTGACCTGACTCTGTAACACTGACCGGGAAAGATCAGTAAGGTTTATTTTTTATAGTATTAATATTTATTTATGTATTTAAGTATATCACACAGACAGACGATTGTGCGATGCAAGTATTCTGCCTTCACTGTTATCACCTAATACACGTGTATTTCATATCATGTCTTTGCACTGAGTGTATCCTATCTTATTATGGTGTATTGTTTTTCTTTATGCTTACACATTTAATTCAAATCTGTACATTTAATGTATCAACATCAATGTCATGTATTTTTATTACACACTTTATTTTTTTAGTTTTAGTTTTTTTTCACACGGTTATAGATAAACTTATATAGCCAATGTGATAATAGAAACTTTGATTATTGAATATTTTTCATATGTCTTCTGTTGTGTTGTCGGAGCTTGACAGGACACCACCCCTCAGTGGGCACGGTGCTCCTCCCTGCCCGGGCCTGGCTGTTTCCGGTGGAACCACGTTGCTTCACTCACGGAGCGCAAAAGCAAAAATGAAAAATAATAATAATAAATAATAATAATGCTGCATTAGGAGCCGAGCACACGCACGTGCAGCACTGGGGTTAGCTGGACTCCAGGGAGAAGCTAACAGTTAGCTCTGACATTAGCCGTGTTTGTTTTTCTTCTTTTTAATCGTACTGACCTCGGGGAAAACATCGCGGAGCCCGGAGGGACACGGTCGGAGGTCCAGGCGGGTTGAAGAGTGCTCGGTGGGGGGTTGTCTCTCTTCACAGCGGAGCGACGTGAGCCGGGTCCAAAGAAAAAACAGCAATCAGGACAGAGGGCAGACTTCCGTGTTGTGTTCAGGCCCCGCCCACTGACCGCAGACGCTCGGACCCTGAGTACAGTCTGTCAGGCACTTCACTCCTTAAAGGGATAGTCCAGTGATTTTGAAGTTGGGTTGTATAATATTAATACAAATAATAATAATAATACATTTCATTTATAGAGCACTTTTCATTGCTTGTATGAGTTACTTATGCATATTTAATATGTTACCTTATTGGGGTTGGGATGGTCATTTAACCGAGTTTGGATACAAGTGAAAGTAGCGTAAGTCTCAGTCCCACTGTTGCAGAGGGGACCACCAACTAGCAACTATTGCTACTGCTCTGTATATAGTATTTATATACCTTTGTTTTTTATTTAATGTTATTTTTTGGTTAAATTTTGTACATACTAACCCTTTTTTGTAAATTTCTTATATATTCTTCTGTCCACTTTGCTACTGTAATGCCAGAATTTCCCCATTGTGGGACAAATAAAGGTATATCTTATCTTATCCTATCTTATCCTAAACTCTGTTAAATGACATCGGTGATCACCATCGCCATAAGGTAACATATTAAATATGCATAAGTAACTCATACAACCCTACTTCAAATTCACTGAACTATCCCTTTAATTGGTGGTTGTTCAAGGATCAGACCAGATTTTCAGGAGAAACCTTATCTGACTGTAGATTGCATAACAGCCATTTATCTTATGGCTCATATGTGTTGTCATTTCTTTTGTACCCTCCCCCTTTTGTCTTCTCATGCTTGTTAATTTCCTTTGCTTTTGATTAGCTACCCTGTTGTCCTACTACTCCAGACGATGTATGTTTTGAGCTGGCGCCATACAAATAAAATAATTGATTGATTGAACTTCTTTGCCATTGTTTGGCCATCCTCCGTCTTCCTCGTCTATTCAAGTGTATGTGTACGCGTTGTTCCCCAGCTGCTTCTCTTGGGTTACACTCACCAGTGGTCCAGTTGATCATGCTAACTCCATTGACCTTTTGATCATGTGCATTTGGCTACAATTTGCTGAGAACATGAAGGGGATGTGGGAGGGGGTGGGGCGGCAAAGCATTTGTTTTGATCCTGAGTGCTGCTGCTCTATCTATTTATCTATCTGTCTGTCTATCTAGATAGATAGAGAGACAAACAGACTCAGAAATGTAGTGACAACACATTCATGACAGAAAGACTGAAGCTTCAGCTGGAGCAGTGGACAGGTGAGTGAGTGCGATCACCTGCCAGGGAGGCTCGAACAGGAGAAGCTGTTGTTTTTTGCATTGGGGGGAATTTGTAGGATCCAGTGTATAGAAACTAAAAGCTTGTAACTTGTGCTGAACAAATCTCTCCAAATCTGTGTCTTCAATAAAGCCTCTTAACCTAAGTGCATTATTATTATTAAGGAACCCCGTGTAAAGTAGAGGATCTGAAAACTTCCTCGTACCACTTGCACACTAAGCCTGTTACACTTGATATAGCCTTAACCTCACCTAACCTTGGTGTGTATGTGTGTGTGTGTGTGTGTGTGGTGGAAAATTCCACTTGCTGTGTTGTTGCTATGGAGTGTGCATGCAGGTCTTTTCCTTGTATAACTGAGCATTTTTTACTCTGTGGTGTCAGAACTTTGATTTGTTCTTTTCCCCATCCACTGCTCGCAGAACCTAGATCTAGAATAGCCGTTGCTCCTAGAAGTTAAATTGACAAAGAGCGTTTGTCTATTTGAGCACTTGTTACTAATCCACAGCTCATATTTGACTCCAGTTGTTCTGCAAAAGGTGTAACGTTACACTGAGTAACCCTGTAACGTGGAGGAGTTAGTTTGGTTTGATGCAGAAAACAAGTTCAGATTTTTTGGGGGGGTTTTGCCCTAGCCATCAAAAACAAAGATCTTATGACAGGAGCAAAACGGACAGCCCCCACCCCACGTCATCGTCCCTCCGGCGCGCTGATTGGTTGCAAACGACCAGCGGGAGTCGCTGATTCGCCAGAAACCCAAGACCCCTGGTTGGGAGCCCGAGCGGTCGACTTCCGGCCGCAGCCGGGGTATAAATAGGCCGATGTAAACAAAGGAAGGGGATAGTTCGACGGCAGCGACCCAGCCGAGGGTGATCTTTACTGAATGTTCTTGTGTCGACGAGCGCGTCCGGACCAGAGGCTGACTGCGGGGGGACGGCCACTCTGAAGCGAATGAAGAAACTCCTTATCTTTCACTTCACATACCGAGGACTTTTGACGAAAGGAAAGAAGAGTAAAAGAAGAAAATGGAGTATAAATTACGAAAGGCCGAACCACGGGACGTGTCTGATATATTACGACTGGTGAAGGTACGTGACGCGTCCGATGTGACGCTGCTGCTGCTTCGGCGTTTCGAATTCAGAACGACGATCCGCCCCGACAGCTGCCGAGCGAAGCTAGCGAAGCTATCCTCGAGTTAGCCTCGGCTAGTTCCGACGACGTCGGCGGATGACGAGTCCGTCGAGGCCTCGGGACGAGTGAATAATATATATATATATATCTATAAGTGGATTAACGGTGACGACACGTGATGACCTCACGGACGGAGGATGTCCGTGTCGACGGCCTTTTGTTGACAAGCCGCGCTCACATCCGCTCTGACCCATATTTCTCCAAATATGGTCATGTGTTAAGACCCAGACCACTTCCGCTCCGTCCGAAAGGTTTATTAATTTGTTTACCTGCTATTGAAGTTGCGTCACCACCGATCTGAAGCCAACAAACAAACATGTTGACGTCGACTGGGTTTTTAAATGTATCTTCACCTCGTTAAGGAGAAGGGGGGGAGTTCCCGGATGCAGTTCGAGGTCATTTTACTTCCTTATAATAATCATTTTTAAAAAACACAGATCTGAAGAATTGATATTTAAATTAGTGCAGCAGTATTTTTCACTGATAGATAGATACTTTATTTATTCCAAGCTGGTAAATTCCGGTGTCACAGTAGCACATTCACAGAGCACACAAAATATATAATTTATTTATTATTATTATAATAGTTTTATTATTATTATTAGCACACACAATATATACAATATCTACCTAAACAAATGTAAAAATATATGAATTGCAAAAGTAGAGAATGAGAAATATACATATAAAGAATTTCCATGAATATTAATAGTGCAGTAGTGCAATCGGTTACCAGTAGTGTGCAGAGGAACATGGTGACATGAAGGTGCAAATGTGTCAGGACTTATGATGTTTTAATTTAGATCAAACCGAGTCCAGAGTCTTTCTGTCCGACAGATGTGAGCTGTTGTAAAGTCCTATGACAAGTGGCAGGAGAGATTTCATCTACAGAATTATATCAAACAGATTTAACCTCTCGGCCTCTCAGGAGTCTACAGTTGGTGTTTTTACTGCAGAGATGATTTGAAAGTATTAATCAATTATCAAAATGGTTGCCAATTATGTATCTGTCAGTAAAATGGCTGCTTGAACCTTTTTTCTCTCAAATGATTTTCATGTTAAATTTGTACAACACATAGATTCTCATATACAACAGGATTAAACTGTTTTCTTCCCACCAATTATATTAAATATGATTCTTGTCTGATATTTTGTGGCCCATAAATAATAAAGAATTTGCTGCATCAAAAACTCTAATGAATTTGACCCAGGTCATATAGAAACAGTGTTTCTGAAACAAACATTTTTTGTTTTTTTGGGGGTTTTTTTGAAAAATTACTGAAACTTGTTCTTCATCATTTAAATTTGTCAATCATTTTTGTGACTGATCATCAAATTGTCACATATGTACAGACATAAATCAACAGCTACATATAAAGTGTCCATAATTGTGTATAAACAGTTATTGGATTTTTTGCTTATCAGCTTATGATTTCTGAAACAAGAGGTTCAAATTACAATGATTTCCTTCTTGATTAATTGACATTGATTGAACGAAATGTAAATATATGTTTGTTTTTTTTTCTTCTTGTTGAAGGAACTGGCTAAATACGAAGAGATGGAGCACCAGGTGAGGCTGACTGAAAAAGGTGAGTTTTTAAAGTGACTTTCGTCTAAACGCATATTTACACTCACACACACGTGCACCGTTCTTCTTCTCGTGCTCAGCCGTTGTGTTTCTCTGCAGATCTCCTGGAGGACGGGTTCGGTGACACGCCGTTTTACCACTGCATCATCGCTGAAATCCAAGGAGAGAGCAGCAGCGACGGTGAGAATTAGATTTGACCGTTCGATCAGAGGATTTATTAAGGTTTTTCCACACAGACACATCAAGCGGGGACGTTCGACAGAGTTCTCCCTGCCGGCTAATGTCTGCTAACTCCGCTAACGACTGTGTGAGCTTTAGGGATTGGTTGAACACTCTTCGTCTTTTTAGTCGTTTTTAATTGTTGTCGGCACTCAGCGAAAAGAAGAGAGGAGCCTAACTCCGATTCCTTTTGTTCACCGTCACAAACAGGTTCAGCAGGTTTCACGATTTATTTAATAAATTGCATCTCACACAAACGGGTTTGACCTTGTTATGTTTGTGGCTCCGACCGCCGTTCCCCTAAAGGTCGTCTACAGTGCGAGCTTCCTGTTTTCACACACTAACTGTATCATCATCATATCTGAGGCCTGTTAACGTGTTTCCCCCTCGACGACTCTTTCCATCACATGACAAACGGCTTCACGTTGCACTGGAAAATGTAAGTCGACTCTTATTGTGTCGCCTCGAGGCGTCAAATGTTACAAGAGTCAAACAAATATTCGAGCTCTTCACAGTTCGTATTAATCTACAAACTGGCCAATAGCTCGTTGTCGTGGGCGACAGAGGGAGGAAACGGATACAGAACTATTTTAAAATCAAACTCATAAAAGGCTGAACATGTTCGTTAAATGCAGTATTGTACGATACAAATTGCCACGTGAATGTAAATGTGCGCAAATATCAGTGCATATTTAATGTGTATGTGCAGAAGTGACCTACTTGTATGAACATGCAGGAAGTTACATGTTTTGTACATGTACAAGGAGGAGGAGTCATGATGAACTGATTTCAGCTTTTTATCAGTCACAGATGGATTCAAATTCTTCCTACTGCCTCCTCTTATATAACTTAACTATTCAGGGGTTTTTTTTTTTTTTAATGTTTAAAGTAAGACTTGGAGCCGTCTCGCCGTAACCTAATGCTCCCGCCCCTCCCTCAGATCTGAAGGTGGTGGGATTCGCCATGTACTACTTCACCTACGACCCCTGGGTCGGCAAGCAGCTCTACCTGGAGGAGTTCTACGTGATGGACGAGTACAGAGGTAACGGAGCAGCGACTCCTCGTCTGAACTTTACCTCCGTCTCCACGTCCGTTCTTCATTAACAAGCTCTCTCTCTCCCTCTCTCTCTCTCCCTCTCTCCCTCCCTCTCTCCCTCCCCAGGACTGGGCATAGGCTCGCGGATCCTGCGCCACCTCAGTGATGTGAGTATTATTTTATTTTTTTTCTACAGCAAAGTGAAGCACAAAATAAATTAATAAACAGGAATTTCAGCGAATAAGAAAGACTTTACCCACCACTTGATTTTTTTCACCACGGTACCGTAAAATTATGATAATATTATTATTTTTAACTAAGTGTCCTTTACTTTCTACGACAGAGTTTTAAGGCCCCGTCGAGGGAAAAAATAAAGGGAAACTGAGAATAAAGTCGTAAAATGATGAGAATAAAGTCATGATTTTAATAGACAATTTTTATTTAATATTATATTAAGGAAATAAACAGCGACCCAGGAAACCGACATTTCCCCTACTAAAATAACACAGACACCACATTTAGGACTCTAATCTCATAATATTTCGACTTTATTCTCGTAAATTTATGACTTCATACTCAGTCTCCTTGTTTCCTTCTTCTCTCAATGTGGCCTCTAATACTCTTCAATAACTTTCATAATGTTTTGATTTCTATATAGCTTTTTAGTTTTTTAGTTTTTCCCTGGCAACATGAAAATTGCTTTAATATCCATTTTAAGACCAGAAATACATACAGTACATCACACATCCAGATACAACGAGCTACTTATTTCTTGTACCAAAATTAAACACCTTAACAAACAGACAGTGCATCGGGTTCAGTGGAAAATGAAATATAGAAATACATATGGAGAAATATTCTAGACTTCTTTTATTTTAGGTTTTGCGTCCGGAGGAGAAACTATTTACTGAGAAGTAAAACAACAACAACAACAACAACAAACAACTCATGTTAGATGGGTTTTTGACTGATTTGGAGAAAAGAGTCTAATGAAAGATTCTAAACGACTTCTTGTCAAAAACTGACTACCTGACTCTTTTTTTTCTCTTCCCCCTCCTCTTCCTCCAGCTGGCGATGAAGACACGCTGCTCCGGCATGATGTTCGTGGTGGCGGAGAACAACGAGCCGTCGGTCCAGTTCTACAAGCAGCGCGGCGCCGAGGACCTGTCGCAGGAGGAGGGCTGGAGGCTGTTCCGCTTCGACAAGGACAGCCTGGTCAAGATGGCCACTCCGGCCGAGGAGTGACGGGGGGAGGAAGAGGAGGACGACTCTCCTCCTCGTTCAGACGAAAAGTTCAGCTTTTTTTTTTTTAAAAAGGGGAAAATCTGTTTGACGATTATATTTGACTTGATGTTGTTTTAGTTTTAACTTAGTCCGTTTTGCGCATTTTTAATTTTCTTAACGTGTTTTTTGTTTTGTAGAATCACTAGTGTTTGACTCTTCCACTGATCGTTGGTGTGTTTGACTCTTCAACTGATCGTTGGTGTGTTTGACTCTTCCACTGATCGTTCGTGTGTTTGACTCTTCAACTGATCGTTCGTGTGTTTGACTCTTCAACTGATCGTTCGTGTGTTTGACTCTTCCACTGATCGTTCGTGTGTTTGACTCTTCCACTGATCGTTCGTGTGTTTGACTCTTCAACTGATCGTTCGTGTGTTTGACTCTTCAACTGATCGTTGGTGTGTTTGACTCTTCAACTGATCGTTCCGTTGATCCTTCTTTGGTTAGAACTGATGCATGAGATGTGCAGGGAAAACTCACCATGACTTATATTTACAATAAAACTATAACCGATCACACGCATCGCCGCCTCCTCATTCTCTTTTCACGTCTGGTTGTCTTCATCTGAATTCATCTGTAAATTAAAGTCAAATTGTTGATGCTCGACACGATTATTTAATATGCAAACCAAAAAAAGCATTTCTCCCAATTTTCTTTTGACGTTTTAATAGATAATAAAAAAAGACTAATCGAGAAAAATCCAACAATGTTTCAAATTTCATTGATCCGTGTCTGATGATTTGAGTTATGAAAACGCGTTATCGTCACAAAAGCTGTCTGAATTTTATTGCATCTGAACTTTACCAAAGTGAATTAGCTGGATATCGAGTTCATACAGAATCGATTGCTTATCCTCAGTGTCCCGGGTGATGCATCAGAATTTTATTACACAGAAGTTTTTTTTTTAATGCTGAATTCTTTTTACATTGAAAAACACAAGTGGAAATCAGTTATTGAAGTTTTGAATTAGGATGCAAAAAAAATTCAGTAGCAGAAATTCAGTGCCTTTTTAAATGTCAACGTCTGGTGAGACGGCACCAACGCGGCGACGTTGACGTCTCGAATCCCTCGGTCACTTTTACCCTATTTTCCGCCTGGAGCTGGTTTTTAATTCCGTCTCTTTCCTGTTTCCTGACGACGACGATGAAAGATAACGCGGAGAAGAAGTCCTGCTTTATTACCGGACATGTGCAGATTTTAAAACCGGCCTGCGGCCGTCATGCTGCTGCTGTGTCGTTTAAAAACCCATGATTACAAATGACACTGCAGATAAACATCAAGCAGCACTTTGTCATTTGATCAACGGGGCCGACGATGCCACAGTCACTGTTGTGTTCTGCTGCCGTGGAACTGTACTGCGTGTGACCTCTGACCTCACAGGATTCATCTGCTCCCGAGATCATGAAAGTAGAATCAGCACCTCTGAAGAATTCCCTTTTGTGAGGATTCATTAATCATGAGTTCACCATTGTTTTTGCGAATCAGTTCTCAGAGGCTGCGAACCAGAAGTGGAGTAGAACAAATGTGAATGTCTTGAAGTCACGTCAGTTTGTAGTTAACAATAGACTGAAGGGGAAAAAAGTTAAAACCTGCTGCAGTCGAGTCGCTACAGTCTGAGCAGAGAACAGTTCGTCTCGTTGTTCAGCAGAAAAACTCCCACAGTGAAGCAGTCATCGACCCGAACAAGTGGAAGTGTGTGTGGCGTCACAGCGATTAATACCGACTGGCAACTTCTCTCCAAGAACAAGAAGAGTTTACACACACACACACACACACACACACACACACACACCATCAGATTCTTTCATTCTTGTCAGTCCAGTGAAAGATGTTGTGGTGGATTTCAGACACTTTCCCTTGGACATGAATAAGTTTTATCTATTTGTCATCGTGCGTCTCGAGCTGCTTTGAAAACTTAAAAAAAAAAAAAAATTCTCAATGATTCACTGGAGATGGAGACGAAGGAATTCGGGTTCAGACCAAGTTCAGTCACACTGGAGGGTGAAAGTACGGCGGCCCCGAGGTGCAAAACCACAGAGTCCCGGGAAAAAAGTGATTTTAAAGATATTTTGGACACAAGACAAAATAAATCACCATTTGTGACTTTATAGATGACAAAAAAAAGATGCTTTTTGGGAAAATGACAAACATTTTTCGTAAAAAAGTATTTTAGAAAACAAGACTGTACAGAAAACAACCAAAACAGTTTGCTTTTTCCCCGATGTATTTATCCATCGTCTACCGCTTTATCCATTCAGGTGTCGCGGGGGGCTGGAGCCAATCCCAGCTGACATTGGGCGAGAGGCGGGGTTCACCCTGGACAGGTCCCAGCCTATCACAGGGCCTCATACAGAGACGGACAACCATTCACTCTCACATTCACACCTACGGTCAATTCAATGAACCTGACATCATTCTCATGTCTCTGGACTGTGGGAGGAAGCCGGAGAACCTGGAGAGAACCCACGCACACACGGGAGAACATGCAAACTGCACACAGAAAGGCCCTGATTGGTTTGAACCGGGACTCGAACCAAGAACCTTATGCTGTGAGGCCAAAGTGCTAACCACTACGCCACCGTGCAGCCCCGATTTATTTATATGTTTCTTATTTATTGAGTTATTATTTCCTGTTATCACCCCCCGCCCTTCCCTAACATACTGGTGGCGTGTTCAGCTGTTCTGCTTCCTGACGCACCGTTGTGGTGAGGTCACGTCTTTCTCTGTGGGAAGACGAATGACAACCGGGCAGAGAGGAAGAGAAGAGAGGAAGTGAGGAAGAGAAGAGAGGAAGTGAGGAAGAGAAGAGAGGAAGTGAGGAGCGAGAATGTTTCACTTCACATCGGCATTCGAGTGTAGTGACGTGTTCGTCAGTGACCTCTGAAGAGGAAACTGCAGCGGTTGGCACAACATGGCCGCCGCCTCCCCACACTGTCACTGTGTGACCGACCTGGTTCTCTGCTCTAATAAGTCATAATATCGTCTGATCTTAATCTGGGTCAAAGGTGCAGACAAACACAAAGTACTGGAAGAATATCAATCACAAACAGTCGTAATCGTTTTGCATCTTTACGGCTCATTGAACGTTAACGGAGGAGAAAAAGAAAAGAAACCAGATTATTCTGTTTCTGTGGATTCATTTCCATATTTAGATTTTTTTATGACATTCAGAGGAGACTTCAGTCGCGGCCTCTTCTGATGTTCATTCTTTTTTCAGTTTTAATTATTTGTACCAGGTGAGTTATGAATTCATCCATAACTTCAACTCTGTGATTATTTCAAGGTTTAAACACAACCGAGTTCGTGGTTTAGTGTAATATATGTGAATAATAATGTGAATATTAATGACTCTTGTCTGCGCCACAAAGATTCACTGTTTGAATCCGTGAGGAGTTCGACTGTTCGTCCGCGACCACATTCAAAATTGTGGGATCTGAATATGAAAGTAAACAGAGATCAAATAGTTTCAGAACAAATGAATAACATTTTCATAATATTACATCCAGTCAAGCTCCAGACTAATGTCATTCCATTTCAAATGCCACTATTTAGATTTTTCTGTATAAAAAAAATCTGTATTTTGATATAAATTAAACTTCGCCCATGAATCTCTCTGAAGCATCAGTAGCATCTTTCTATAATAATAATAATAATAATCATTAGACTTTAAATAAATGTGTGTAGGTGAAGAAGATTTGATGAAGACTGTTTAATCCAACAGTGTCAACATAAAACCTCGTACAGTATGTACAGTGCATTATTATTATTATTATTAATAAACATAATAAATCATCCAGTTTGTTCTGAACTAAATTCAACATGGAATGAAAACATCAGTGGGCCTTTAACATTAGTAACAACACACTGTCAGGAAATAAATACTGAGAATGAGTGTGAAGGAATCACGAAGGCTGAGTGATCTTCAGATGTTCACTCCTTGTCCTTGTCCTCGTCCTCTTCCTCCTCCTCCTCTTCCTCCTCCTTTTCCTCCTCCAAGCAGGAACAAATGAAACCTCAGAAAACAAACGCTCCTTTATGGGAAAAACAGCAATTGACGTGTTTGCAGAAAAAAGCTCCACGTCTCAGATTTACAACGCAGGAATTTTATGACTTTTTTTATTGATTTTTTAAAAATTCCATGTTTTGCAATTCAAATCTATTTTGTTCCTGGCCGGTGCAGCTCCACGTTGGAAACATTCGATCTGAACGAAGACGTCAGACGAACAAAACTTTCCATTTCATTTCTGTAAGAGATAAATAAAAACAGACCTGGAAAAGTTCCTTCTGTCGGTAGTTTTGCAAATAAAAATAATTTTCATAATTGATTTAATTTGCCAAATATTTGGTCCATTAAACAAAGAAAAAGTCCATGGTGACGTCAGTATAATATATAAAATTATATATTTTTAGTTATAACACTTGATAAGTTTGCATCAGGGCTGCACGGTGGTGTAGTGGTTAGCACCTTCGCCTCACAGCAAGAAGGTTCTGGGTTCGAATCCCGGTTCAACCAGGGCCTTTCTGTGTGGAGTTTGCATGTTCTCCCCGTGTATGCGTGGGTTCTCTCCGGGTTCTCCGGCTTCTTCCCACACACCAAAGACATGCAGAATGGGGTTAGGTTCATTGGAGACTCTAAATTGACCGTAGGTGTGAATGTGAGAGTGAATGATTGTCCGTGTCTGTATGTGGCCCTGCGATGGGTTGGCGACCTGTCCAGGGTGAACCCCGCCTCTCGCCCGATGTTAGCTGGGATTGGCTCCAGCGACCCCCCGCGACCCTTAAATGGATAAAGCGGTAGACGATGAATGAATGAATGAATGAAGTTTGCATCATCAAAATATTTGCATTTGATTTTTGCTTGAAGATTCTTTCAGTGTTCATCTTTTTTTTTTCTTAATCAACAAACGAATGGATTAAAACCAAGTTTTGTTTCCTGCCCTTGCTCTGTCATCGACGCTCCAGTTTTAAAAGCTTCACCTTTTTCTGTGAAACGTCAACGGACTGAAACTAAAGAATGAAGATGAGCAGATGTTACAGATGTTGCCGATGTTAAAGAGAAACTGGAAGAGCGGCAGGGGGAGGAGGAGGAGGCTGAAGATTGTTCCATGGGGTTTATCTTGAAAAGTTGAATGTGGGCCGATATGAGAAGACGTCCAACTCTGTGTGTGTGTGTGTGTGTGTGTGTGTGTGTGTGTGTGTGTGTGTGTGTGTGTGTGTTTGTGTGTGTCACTGGGAGGAGGAAGTCTCAGCTGGTCGACTTGTCACTCTCTGTTTTCTTCTCAGACTTTAACAAACAAAAAAGATACGACAAAAAGGTCAGAAAAGCCACATTACAATAAAAACTATTACTTTTTATTATATATCATCATATCATAAAACTTGTGGCAGAGATGACTCACCTTCTTTTTGCCAAAGGGACGATCTTTCCACAGTGTCTCCACGGTGACGCGGCCCTGCTGAGCCCAGGTGCACGCCGAGTCACGACTCGCCTGGCGAAGGAACACACACACACACACTGTAAATTACGGATTCAGTGTCTCTTCCTGCCGCTCCATCAAGACGCACTGTTCCGGTCATAATTAGTTCTCGAGATTAAGACGCCACTGGATGGATTTTCCATGGAAACTGCCGGAAGGACGGAACATGGACCGAGACAGAAACCATGGAATTCTGGAGCGGATCCAGGAAAAAAGAAATCTTTTCATTTTAAAACGACCAAGATGGCTGCCGCCGCTGACAGCGAGCATTTGACTAAAAGTATTGTGACATTTTTTACATTTCTACGCAGACGCAGACGTCGTGGAATCATCGTCGCGGTCGCACAGACTTCACAGGCGTCACAGACGTCTCCTCTCTGCTCCGGTCTGTCACTCAACAGACGTCACGTGGTTCGTTGCTCTCACTGGTCGGATGTTTGTCCGATTGCTGTGCGTCCCGTCGGTGACACCTCTTGGAAAATGGAAAATGAACGCAGAGGTCCCAGACTAATACGCCAGGCTACGGTTTGTAGCTGTAAAGTATTATGAAACTTTTACGGAGGAGAGGAGATATGACGATGTGTGTGTGTGTGTGTGTGTACACTACAAACACATTCATATAAACAGACCTTTAACAAGGAGGCGGCCTGCTGAGGGTAAAACATGGAAGCGCTCAGAGCCATAAGTCCGACTGGAAATACGAGTCTCTTCGCCCTGGAGCCTGAAAAACACAAAGAAACAGCCGGGGGTGAACTTTTCCTTCCAGAACGATTTGACTTAAGTCTTTTGGTTTTCTGACAGCGCGTCCGACTCCCCCCCGGACCCCCGACCACAGTACGTGAACGCGTCACCGTACCTTGGGCCAAGTAGAGTCCCAGGAGGCCGGAGAAACCCACCACGGCCACGCTGGGGTAGAGGTCAGCGGGCGGGTCGCTGAGGAACCGGTACACGTCTGAAAGAGGAAGAGGAAGCTGAGTGAAGGACGACTCGACGGCAGGAGTCACATGACGTTTCACTGGACGTTCAGAGACTTTATCAAAGGAAACAGGAGTTTATATATTTATATAATATTTAGAAATGTATATATATGTATATAGAAATGTCCGGTATGATGATGGTGGAATGAACACGGAAATGTTTTTTACATGTTTAAGAAAGAAATGTGTAAGAATGTTTGTAATCCACTAAATAAATTAAAAAAAAACTAAAACTCCAAACTGAACGTGGTCGTCGATGCAAAACGTGACGTTCAGGTTCTGACCCGGTTCTGTTCTCTGGACTCTGGTGTGTTTCTCACCTGTGACGGTCGTGACCGACGTGTTGACCGTGGGCTCCACAGCCTCGTACGCTCGCTGCGTGTCAAAGGTCAAGACAAGAGAACAAGAGAGGGGGAGCAGGTTACAATAAGAATAATAATACATTTTATTTAAAGGTGCCTTTCATTCATCTTTTCTGCCTCAGGTTTTACAATGTAGATAAACCGCCAGGTGAAGGTTTGTTTCTCCTTCAGATGACGAGATGTTCACTCGTCATGAGTCACTTGTGTTGTGTTTCAGGAAGCTGGGATGTTTCAGATGTATCAGACTCCTCCGTTATTTTCTCACATTGTTCCTCTGCATTAACACGTAGTTATAGATCGTGTAGTTTTACACATGAGGAGACTCGCTGTGTGTGTTTTGTTATATCCTGGAAAAGTTGAGTTTCCTTTCGTCTATTTAAAAACGTCAGTCACATAGAAGGTTGTGGGTGAAATAGATTTTTTTTGGGGGGGGGGGGGGGGGGGTTTGGTTTTTTAGTTCGGTTGTTTGCTCGATTGCCTTCAAACCGCCTCTGGCAAATTGTTGCTTCCCTTCCCCCTCGACAACTTAAGGGCTGTAACAAATTGGGGGCTCGTCCGGCGATATCAACTAGTTCCTGTGGACCTAAAAAATGAATCAGTTGTTTGTCTCGTAGCCAATTGTTTGTTGTTGGTCTGAGGGCGAGAATGGTTCATTGAAACTATTTCATAACTGACGTGGAGCAGAGACATTAAAAGATAAACTAAAGGAACAAATGATCCATAATGAGTTAACAACAACATCAGAATAAAAACAAATGGTGACGTTGTCAGAGACGTGTAACCGTCATTATTACAGTCACAATGTGATGGACTACGTTATATTATATTTGGTGTTTCAGATTTTTTCACAGAGTTCTTTAACTAACCAAACCTCTGAGAACGCACAAACTATATGAATAAGCCTGCTACAAAGAAACTGTTCAACAGAAGACAGTTGTTAAAAGAGTAAACAACACACTCACAACTATCTACATACAAATAAACTGATGTTTCACCCTTTTTATTAAAAAGGAGAGAAGCTGAAAAACAAACAGAAAAATCTCAGCTGGAAAGTTAAAAAAAAGAAAAAGGCAAACAGATTCATCAGGGAAAAGTTTGGAGTGAAAACATCCGACATCGAGCTGCAGCGACTTATCAGACACGTGACGCTCTTTCGAAACCAAACGGCAACAACAGCCACAGATAAAGGTTTTGTCACAGGTCACTCACCTCCACCTTCTCCAGCGCAGCTCGACCCGTTCGCTGCAACGAGGACAAAGAGAAGAAAAAAACTAAGACAACAAAATCAAGTTTTCTCTAATTGACCTGCTCAACTCAAGATCATTCGTCAGGACCTTTGACATTTGCAACGAAACGCTGCAGCTGTTGGAGGACCTACTTTTATGTGTTTTTTTTCATCAGAATTGTATTTCAGGTGTGAGTATGAAGCTCGTGGGTTACGGAGCGACGAGGTTACAGGACACGACGAGTCCGACCAGACCTGGGGCGGTTTTCTCTGGGAATTCACTCGTTTGCTTCAAACACCACAGATAAATGAAAGACTTGTACCACGACACTGTGACAGTTTTGGAGGAGGAGAAAATTCCTCAGAGTCCAAAGGTGGGTGAGCAGGAAAAATCAAGAGTTTCCAGAGATGCAGGAACTCGGATAATGTAACGTAATGTGTCGCTCTGCAGCGCCAGACGCGTCACACGTACCCGACACTGGTCCGTGTATGGCTCCGCCTGTTTCCTCAGCGAGGCGACGCTCTGCTCCAACAGCCCCGCCTCCGGCTCCGCCCCCCGAGGCCCCGCGTCAGGTGAGGTGTATAGAGACGGCAGCTGGGAACATGGAGATGACAACGTCGTTACGAAGAGCACAAGTATCACACGGAGACGGACAACCTCAAAGAACAAACATCTAGCAATGACATTTTTCTGTTGTTTATATTAAAGCCATGGACAAGAAAGAAAATGTTGCCTCTTTCAAAAAAAAACTGTATATGATTATTAGAGCTGCAACAGCTAATCGATTAGTAATCGATTACTAAATTAATCCCCAACTATTTTGAAGTTGTTTTTATGAAAAAAAAGGTCACAATTCTCTGATTTCAGCTTCTTAAATGTGATTATGTTCTGGTTTCTTTGCTCCTCTGTGACAGTGAACTGAAGATCTTTGGTGTTTGAACAAAAACAAAACAACGTCTTGAGGTTTTGGGGAAACACGATCAACATTTTTCACCATTTTATGAACCAAACAATTAATTATCGACAGATTAATCGATGATGAAAATGACCTCATGATTATGGAGTGATATAATAACCTTTCATTTTGTACATAGCTGTATTGAATTTCCCATCAAACAACTTGTAAGGAAAATAAAAGAATCCCTCTTTGGAGGACGTAACTACAGTCTGTTGATACTACGACAAATCAAAATTTAGCTGTATGAAAGAGGAAAATAAAAAATAGTGGAAATAATAATTATTCAAGGGGGCAAACATAAGTAGTTTATAGTACTAAAGAGCAAAGCTGAAAGATTTTACAAGGTCCCAAGAAAATAATTTAATTTCACGTGATTTCATTTTTCACAAAAAGTCCATGACATGAAATGTGTGTGTGTCTGTCTGTGTGTGTGTGTGTGTCTGTGTCTGTGTATGTATGTGTGTGTGTGACTGGGTCTGTCTTTGTGTGTGTGTGTGTGTGTGTGTGTCTGGGTCTGTCTTTGTGTGTGTGTCTTTGTGTGTGTGGGTGGGTGGGTGTGTGTGTGTGTGTGTGTGTGTGTGTCTTTGTGTGTGTGTGTGTCACCTCGTCGATGCTCAGCAGCGTGTTGTTGTTCTTCTTCTTCGCCTCTGCGGCCGCAGCCTGCACGGAGCCGCTCAACAGGCCCGTCAGCCCCGGAGCGGCGGCGCACAGCGACACCTGGCGGCGGGACGGGAGAACAAGACAAACCGACACACCGGTCATGACGATGGAGAATCACACGTACAGCGCAGAAAAAGAGCCTGTGACGTGACGTCTGTTAAACACACTGTGCTTAAAACACTTTAAATTTACAACAGGAAATAAACAGATTTAACGTCCCGCTTTCTTAATAGAAGCAGAAGCCCGATTCGCTGACTTGTCAGAAACGGCAGTTAGCAACATGCTAACCACAGCTGTTTGCTACTTCCGCAGCGGTTGACGCACTATTTTCCGTTTAGAAACGTAAATGTAAATGTGTTTCGCTAAATGACGGCGGCTGAAATATGAGTGAATCACATTCCAAATGAAAAAAATAGGAACATTTTTACGCAGTAGTTTAGTTACCAATTTCACGTAGGACATTCTTCTTCTTCTTCTTCTTCTTCTTCTTCTTCTACTACTGTGGTTTCACACTACAAACCACAGTAGTCGGTGCATTATCGCCACCTCGTGACGATTGTGTGCGTTCAGGGAAATAAAAATAAAATAACCATTTATTGATAATTATTCGTATTACTCCAGTGAAATCACACTGTTGAGGACAACTGGGTTTTAAATATGTTGTGGATTCGTTTTGGCTTTTATTATACATTTTGTAGAACGAGGAACGAGTTCTGTTTGCACTTTGGGGACAAGTCCTGTCCTGTTACTTACCGACTGAAGTCATAACTGCAGAGACAGAACTTACTGAGCACTTGTTCAGACGCAGACATGGAAATGCAGACCGAATGGAAACAATGCACACGATTAACGAGAATGTGGCAAAGCTACTGTTGATGTGTTGAGATACATAAGATGTCATATTTATTTATATATCAAATTGATTGAGTGTTATCAGTTTGATTTTTGGTCCAATAAACATCCGGTTCTGTTATTTTTGTGCGTGTTTGCAGATTTGCAGTTTCTTTTTTTTAATATTGATGGATTATGTCCAGAAAGCTTTTGCTTGGTCAAAATATTTATTTCATTTTTTTTTAAATTTTTTACCTTTAGACGCAGTCAGTTAGATCAAACTGCTCCTTTGCGTGTCCCACTGTTATTTTAGTTTCTCTTACGGCAACATTAATATTTTGAGCTGACAAAACTCAAATGTGAAAGTATGATAATTACTTCATGTGAGCTTGTTTTCTCAACACTTATATAAAAAGTTCATTAATTAAACAACAAATAATCACGTGTTCATGAAGGTGCCTGTGAAATTAGCGTATTTTTTTAAAATTTATGAGGAACAACAAATGAACCGTTCATCACTCGCACGTTGGACGTCACATCCCGAAAAAAACAGAATGACACAAATAACAAATCTGCTAAAAGTTGACCAATATGAACATTTATTTCTGGAAAGTTACAAATCGTTTTCCAAAGAGTTTTCTACTCAGATTATAAAGTATGTTAATCTGATTTTACTTTCTTTCTCGGATACAGTCGTTGTAGCAAGGTATGTGTTGTTCGTTATGACTCTTTTTAAATCCTCTATTCTGTTTTCCTACTGACAGACTGAAGACTGGTGGACTAAAGGTGCAGCGCCAGGACTGAATGTGCCTCGACTCGGGACAGTAGTATGTTAACGGTTACATGTTTCTTCTTCTTAAAACAGCGACATGGGAGGAGGGGGAGGAAGAGGAGGAAGAGGAGGGCAGAGTAATGCTCAGCATGAGCGTCGGTCTGTTCAACACGTGACACCCGGTGGCTTCTTTACAGATTGTTGTGCTGGTAAAAAAACAAAAAGGGAAAATAACATGAACAGTGTGAAGAACTGTAGAAACTTTGGATTTTTTTTGGGGGGGGGGGGGGGGGGGGGTTTATCTCAATTTGAACAATAAAAATGTTTGAAAGTAAAAAAAGAAAGAAAAAAAAGTTGAAATTCAGTGTAAAAAACAACAAATTTTCATTTTTTACTTAATGAACAATATTTTTTGATTTAGCTCCTATTGGCCAGGTGACGACGAAGAAGTTAAAATGGCTAAATGTTTCTAAAAAATGTCTTTAAAGTGCAGTTTAACAGATTTATTTTGAATTTAGACTATTTTTGATAATCTAATTCCAATTCTAATCTAAATTTCCAAAAAGAAAAATAAAAGCCAAACATCTGCAGACTGCAGCTTCTCAAACGTGAGGATTGTGCAGCTTTTATTCTACAGTAAATAAACAGATCTTTTGATTTTGAAAATTTGGACCGATGCCATTTCATTTCCTTTCTTTAATTCTCGCTTTCAAAAAACATTTTCCCCCAAATTAGAAAAACGTGACACCTGTAAAGCAGCAGCTGCTGGTTTGTTGTGTGTTAGTGAACAGCCGGGACTCAAAGAAGAAGAAGAAGAAGAATTAGAAGAAGAAGAAGAAGAAGAAGAAGATAGACGGAGTGTTTTCATACCAGGTATGATACTCAAAGTCTGATCCCTCACAAACACGCCACCTACTGGACCGACAAGTTTGTAGTTTCAGAGACAATGAGAACCTGTTAATGTGACATCTGGTAAAAGAACGTTTTCATATAAAGCTGCTGAGAGGGAGAGTTTCGTTATGAGTGGACTGTGATGTTAAATGACCCAAATACATTTCTGGATCACTTCACAGACGAGACTGAGGAAGAAACATGGGGAGAAGAGGAAGAGGAGGAGGAAGAAGAAGAAGAGGAGGAGCATTTTGGAAAAAACAACACGATTCACAATGAGATTCTCGTCATAATAAATAATCCTACCACTGTTACTGCATAGCTCGGTGGAAAGCGACACCTCCCTCCCAAAAATAAATAACTTAAATACGCGGCTTGACAGATCAGTGCGTGCTCTAGCCCTTTTCACAGTTGGCTCATGAATAATACAAATAATAAATAAGGATGTCAGAAACGTGGAGCTGCAGGATGGTGGCGGCTGTGACGACCAACCGCAGAGTGAACTTCAGCTTCAGCAGGACAAAGGTCGTGTGAAGTGGCGGCCTCGGTCACACTGGTGGTTTCTGGGTAAAAAACGCGGGATCGACGACTCGCGTCAACAGATTTGTTCTTACAGAGAGTTTTACCGCTTCATGTTCTCTTGTCGTCATCAGCCAATCATCCTAGATTCTATTGGCATGGTTTTTTTGGCACAGAAACACGTCGCACCTCGACGGTGTGACATCAGCTACTTTTAAGGCCGCCGGTCACTTCGTCCGCGTCGAAAACATCTTTGTGACCGTCATGTCGCACCGCTGACGTCTCAGTCACACGATGCCGATCAAGTAACTGTTCATGCGTCCTAACTGTTTATGGTCCACAGAATGAGGTTGAATTTGAGAAAAAAGGGGAAACGGTTCTTCCTCGAGGCCTCATGTTTCTTACGATTCTAACTTGCTGTTCGCAGCTACAGTAAACTGTGCACTTACACCCGACGACAGCCACCTGGAGCGAGTGCAGGGGAATGTAGGTAGAGCTCTGCCAGTGACGATTCTCCTCTGGGGCCAAAGATCTTTTCTCTTTTCACGAGCAGGTGACGATATATACGACACGAGGAACGAGCCCCTCGTGTGTGAACCACGCCGCCGCCTCGCATCTCTCTCGCTCTCGTCGTCGCGCAGAAAGACGCGGCATGATCACAGTACGGTGGACATTTGGAGGTGAAGAGCAGAATTGGGGCCAAAAAATAAAATTTAAAAAAGCTGGAACGCACTGGAAGCGAAAACCTGGATTTATCGATTCCCCATCATGTGACATTTTACAGCTGGTGGCAGACGTAGACTCTGCTTCACAAATGAACTACAGTGTACAGTGTTATATTTGGTTTATATATATACCTCATTGTTTGCTTTAACTTGCCGTTATATATATTATATATTATATGGTTCTGTTGCTTGTCTTTCACTAACCTATTGACATTAAAGATATACAGGATGTTTGTTTGTCGTATCAGGAAAACAAATTTCAAAACAAGGTTTGTGAAACAGGATTCTGGTGAAGTGAAGGAATCCCGACGCTCCCAGTGCGTTCCTGCAGCGAGCCCGACCGGGTTCAGTCTAGATACAGTGAGTTAGTAGGAGGAAACTGACCACGGTCCAAAACGTAAACCGGCAGAATGAAACTTTTTTTTTTTTCTTCCTCGGCACGATTATTTTTCTTTTATTTTTCTGAGAAAAGCTAATTGTGAAAATGTTCGAGCCGCCGCTGGTCGACAGGAGGCGTCGTCTCGGCTCGCCACGCTGCGCTTGCCCTCGGTAACAGAGAGCAGAGTCACCCTGGGTAAGTGCTGTCCTCCGCGGAGTCGCCACCTCGCGGGAGGCGTCCGTCCTCCGACAGTAACTTTTCCCCATTTCTATATTATTAAAAAAAAAAGGAGGCCGGTCGCGGAGCGGACCTCAGCTGCAGCGTCTCACGTGCTCCAGCACGTACTCTGGGAAGTGCAGGCTGCACACCTGCAGACCGTCCAGTTTGCAAGGCATCCTGGGATACTCATCCTCCTTCCACTTGTTGTCGTCGGGGTCGAAGGTGAGGATGGAGTCACTGTAGTGGCCGTTGTAGCACAGGCCGCCCAGCACCATGATCTGCCGGTCCAACACCGCCACCCCATGGCCACTGCGCCCGATGGGCATGGAGGCCAGAATGGTCCACTCGTCGGTGTCCGGGTCGTACACCTCGGTGGACGGGCAGCCCTGCGACTCGAAGGAGGCCCGCAGGATCACGCACACGCCTCCGAACACGTACAGCTTCCCGTTGTGGGAGATCATCTTGTGGAAGCAACGGGCATAGTTCATTTTGGATTTGTTCTCCCAGCAGCTGGCGTGAGTGCCGGGCAGCAGCTGGCCTCTGGCGGCGCGTGTCCTGTGTGCGTCAGAGCCCCCAGAACTCCCGCCGCCGCCGCCTCCGCCTCCTCCTCCTCCTCCTCCTCCTCCGCCCCCACCTCCTCCTCCTCCCACCTCCCGCCCTGGGTCGAACACACACACCTGTTTGGAGGTGGAGGAGGAGGTGATTCCGCCGGTGATGTACAGTTTACCACTCAGGACCGTTCCCTCGTGACCGTACTTGTTCACGGGGTACGGGTCAACGAACTCCCAGCGGTCCTCGGTGATGTCGTAGCGCTCAGTGGAGTAGAAGGTCTCGTCTCGCGTGCGGCCCGCCACCGCGTAAATAAACTTGCCGATGACGCCGACGGCAAACTCGGACCTGCAAAACAACAATATGTGTTATAATGAATATGTGTCGATAAGAAACGATCAGAGAGAAAATAAAAAGAACGCCGCGCCGCTCTCACCTGGGCACAGACATGTCGGCCATGCGTAGCCAGGAGTTCTGTCGAGGGTCGTAGCGGTAGACTTTGGAGGAGGCGTGAAACTCGCCGTCGGGCCCCAGCTCCTCGCCGCCCAACAGGAAGGCAAAGTTGTTCACTATAGCCAGGCAGTCGGGCCGCAACGGCACCTGAGGTCCCTCCAGCTCCCACCACACCTGAGAGGATGAACAACACGGGTTACTGAACGTGAGACACACACACACACACACACACACACACACTGACTCCAGATCAGATCACATGACCAGAACAAACTGAGGGAACAGAGTTGTGCCGCGTTTAACGTAAACTAAATGAACACAACAGAACAAAAAGTTTACGGAATACAAAAAATGTCAACGTCCGCCCAATCCTGCCGACACCTTTGGGCGCTGCAGCAGCAGGATCTTGCTGTTGACCATGCTGTGGCCGATCATTCCCCGGAAGACGGCGGTCTGCGGGCGGACGGAGCGGATGCGGTTGGAGCGCGTCTCCACCAGTGGCTGCTGGTTGACGTCGTGGAAGTAGCCGAGGGCCTGGTCCACCTCCTGCCTCAGCTGCCGAGAGTAACGGTAGAACTCGGACGTCTTCACCTGCGGGAGAGGGGACAGAGGATGACGCCTGGTGACGACGCCTCAGTACCGCAAAGAACCTCGGCCGTGTGTAAATAAATCAGCGCCAACCTTCTCGAAGATGTTGGCGGGCGTCATGAGACAGAAGCGGATGGACTGCACGATGGTGTCCGTGTGCCTCCAGCGCCGCCGGTCGTGTCGCAGCCACGACTGCACCGCTTCGTACAGCTCGATCTCCGGGAAGCGACTCAGGGCGTCGCTGTTCAGGTACGCCTGGTTCAGAGACAGGGAGAGAGAGAGACAACTTCATCACCGGTTCACTCGGGAATAAATCATTTTAAAAGATGCTGCGGTGCAGAGAGTAGAGAAACTATATTACTTATATATGTGACTACAGTTTCCTAAGAGGTCAGTGAACTTCAACAGAAGCGAGCACATGTGGATGGTTTTTATTTTTGGCGCACGTGTACAATAACCGCACCTGCAGTCTCTCCAGGCTGAGGTAGGACAAGAAGTCTGGTCGGCTCATGAGCGGGACAAAGTTGTCGAGCAGGAAGTTGTCGAGCTGCTCCTGGACGCCCTCCACGCCGACACTGAAGTCCTCCAGGAGGCGCATGACCTCAGCGCAGTTCTCCAGGCAGATCTTGGCGAGCAGGAAGGAGCAGCAGAACTCCACCGCCTCCGTCAGCTGGACGTACATTGCCGCCTGCCAGGGACACACAAGAGGCGAGAGACGTCTGAGAGGGCGTGTGGCGTGTGGCGAGCGAGTGACACGAAAACCGACGCAGGAACCCGCTCACCTGCAGGATCTCTTGGACGGTGGGCATGCTAAGCTCCAGTGAGCCGTAGTACATGAAGCGGAGGATGTGGCCGAACCCAGCAGCCGTCAGCCCCTTCATGTGGATCTTGTCCTGGTCCCTCTCCCTCATGTCGGCGGTGAACATGACCCGGAAGTAGTCGCTCTGGGTGGCTAGAAGCGCCTTGTGGGCCTGCGGGGGGGTGGACACATGGTATTTAGTAAAACAAGACAGGGCGACAATGTTGCCTCACTGAGGGTGCAACTTTCTCAATCTTTCTGGATCTCCAGAACAGCGATTTCAAGGAAGTGACGTCTCTGGAGAATAAGATGTTTCAATGTTCTTTTATCCAACATGTGTTATTATTCTAATATCAGGGTTGACGTCTGAGGTTGTTTCACTTCCAATATATACACAACACACTCACACAACACCTGTTCTACAGGGTTCCTACACATTTTCTATATCAAAAAAATTACAGACTTTATGCAGATTCAAATTTCCAGACTTCATGGTAAAGATTTTTTGGACCACATTTGAAATCCAAGTAAAAAATAGCTAGATGTTTAATACTGTTGCAGCTCTACAATCAATCATTCAAAATATTCTCAGTCTTCTTTCAACCTTATTGTTCAGAGCAGCATTTAAAAAACAAACAAACATGCATCTTAATCTTCTCACGTAATTTCAAAATCCATGTGTGTTTGAGAACAAATCCTGAAACTGATTTGTCTACTGTACTCTGCCACACGTTTTTCTTTCAGTAGCCTGTACAGTAAGTTGTGAAGACAGATTCTTTCCTTCCGATGAAACCAACTTTCTGAACACGTGTGTAAACTACTGTACGACGTCAGTCGTCTCCAGCCTGATCTGTGCACCGTACCTGGAAGTGGTGCTCCTCTATCAGCAGCGTGACGTCCAGCAGCAGACGCTCCTCGTACAGCGCCCGGAAGCCTGACGACACGCTGCCGTCGTGCACCTGGGACAGGTACACCTCCACGTCCACCCCCGACATCACACACCTGGACAGACGGGAAGGAGAGGAAGTGGCAGACGAAAGGTAAAGAGAGACGGGGGGTGAGAGAGCGTTACCACAGGTCTACAAGGTTAAAAAAAAAGCTGAGCCTGGTTGGCTGCAGCTGTCTAGTGCAGAGGGATGAAGTAGAATTAACAGCTCGCAAAGAAATAATATTCAGCAAATTACAAAGATGCCAGTGTCTCGTGTGTGTGTGGGGGGGGACTGGAAGGGCGTTCAACAGGACGGTCAGCATTAAAAGCTCAGCACTTCAGCTGCTGCCTCCTAACGAGCAGTTATTCATTCACTGTCAAACACAAACACACACACACACCACAAACACACACAAACACACACACTCTGCTGACACACACCAAAATATCCCGTTCCACTGCAACGCACTCGGGGAAAATACAGAGACCGAAAGGAAATAAAGAACCAGCATGTCATTAATCAAAAATACACACACACACACAAATCATACAGAGGAACAACAAGAAACATAAACGCATATCGTCTGCACACTGACAGAAAACTCATTCCTTACAAATTGCTAATGAACACACACACACACACACACACACACACACACACACACACACACACACACACACACACACACACACACACACACACACACACACACACACACACACACACACACACACACACACACACAGCACACTCACCTCTGATTGGCCACGGGCATGTCAGAGGGGGTTGTCCGAGCCAATCAGAGGACAGTGCCCCTTGTGTCCAGCAGGTGCTACAACAAAGTCCCTTTTCTGAGCGCCAATCACCTGGACGACAAAGTCAACAACAACAACCTCCACGTTAAAGCACGTAACGTCTTGCAGGTGCATTTATTACAAATTAATAATAATAATTAAAAAAAGAAAAAGGCAAACATAACATCTGCAAAATGTTGAATAACCTCCTATTATGGTCGAAAATATGCAGACACATTACACATCCTCCAAGATTTAGTTGGTTTTTTTTTTAATGTGGCAAATAATAATGATAGGCAGGTAAATTCAGGATGGATTCATGGTCTTATTGTAACTAGTTGGTGATTCATTTAGTGGTGGATTACCAATCGATTGATTAACCATTGCAACTCTGATGCTCAACATTTAAACATTACTCGTGGATGTGTCAGGGATTCAGTGCCTTGCTAAAGGCCACTTCAGCAGTGCAACGACCTCTAACCTCTCGTCTGCCCTGTAACATCCCATAATATGTTGTACGTAAGGAGGAAGGAGTTGGATGAGGAGTGAGAAGATGGCGGATGAAGTAAAGCTGAAAAAGTTTAGGGACAAACGTGTGACGCTTCAGAGCGGGAATCGTACCTTTTGGTGCCCTGGCGAACAATCACAGGCTTCGATGGCTGAGCGCTAACGGGCCGCTCGCATTTCGGGTGTTTGTGTTTCCCAGGTTCTAAAACAGGAGACGGGGAAAGTGTGTGAGACAGCGGAGGACGAGCATCACCGACGGCAACAGAGCTTCATAGAGAGAGAGAGAAAATATACGGTCAATAAAAATTTCCAATAATTCAATAAAGTGAAGATTTGTTTTTTTCCCCTTATTCCTCAGTAGGGCTGCGAGTTGTGACATTTACTAGTGACGAGTTATATTTAGTGCTGAAACTGTTATTTTTCAAATTGATTCAAGAATAGATTAGTTTCTAAAAAAAAAACAGTGATAAATGTCCATCAAACATTTCAAATCGCTTTTTTTCATCCGACAACTTAAAAGCAGTTTACTGACACGTGAAAACAAAATGGTCACGTCCTCGTTCATTCGTGCCTAAAAAATGACTTTGTCAGTTAATCAGTTACCAAAAATATCTGCAGATGAATTTTGCCGTCGTCGATCTCGACCGATCGTTTAAATTATAAAACTATTTCAATTGATCAACAGCCTCGTGAGTTCAAGCGAAGATGCCATTACGCTATGTCTTACTCAAACTACACTTGGTCATAACTTAACTTAACTAGTCCTTTAGTCTTCTGCTCTTTTCAGCAATAATAATCCACAATACTTCTGAATGAAAAATGATAACTGCGGAGGTGAAGTTGCTCATTATCACGTGAACCTACGACGCTGGAAGTCAGCGTCCGATTCGTCAGTTAAGGGGAAAGTTAAGGGGAAGATAGAAAACCACTATGGACGTGTTCATCTGGACTAAATATCCACAGGGAGGACCAAAGACTCTTTAAAACATAGGTTCAGATTTGCGAAACCTTTATTCTATTTGTGAAAATGCAAAAAAGGGTCTCGGGTCTCTCTCAAAAACCAGCACTATAGATACGTGTCAACTCTGGAGCGGGATTGTGACGGAGAACCTCCAATTTCAGGGATTTTCTACTCAGCGAAGACGGAGAATACGTGACAGAGAACAGCGCAGAAGATTTGTGTTAATCCCGGTGAAGTCTGGCATTGACCTCTGACCTGACCTCTGACCTCACCTCACCTGACCTGGGTTTGACTAGAAAACACAACAGGTTGCCAGGTCTGCACACACCTGCGCCTACTATCCTGCAGCCGAGTTAACAGACAGAACAAGTCACAACCGGAGGACAGTGGCGTCAAGAAGATAATGTGTCACTGATAATCTGAGATTTTGGTGTCTTGTGTTGTGGTGCCAGGGAGGAGGAGTCACACCTGAGGCAGGTAGTTAAAGCACAGACGGATTTCACTTTAACGTTCAACATTAATATCGACGTTGGCAGCAAAAGCAAGTTTGCTGAAAAAACACAGCGTCTTATTTTAAACCTGTTAATTGTTGTTGTTGTTGTTGTTTTCTAGCTACATGGAGCTAACGTGCTAAGATGAATGCCCCCCAAACAAAGGCTAACGCGACACATTGGTGTCCGAGGATGGAGGCGACTGTGACAGGCGCTGATTTTAAAATCACGTTGGGATAAATTATTAAAATGAAGTCGGACCAACTGTCACGACTCTCCGCTCAAGGTGCCACACGGGGGGGGGGGGCTCCGGCTCCGCTGCTACACCCGGGCAGCAGCGTTAGCTTAGCCGCCGAATCCAGCCGTCTCACCTCGGCGGTGCGAATCCCCACAACCGCTCTTCGACCAGGCGGCTGCGGCTCCGTCGGACATGAAGTCGCGGGTTCGACTCCGGGATCAGGAGAGCGGGCGGCGGCGGCGGCAGCGGCGCACTGCCATGTCGCGGTCGCGTCCAGCTGCCGGACGGAGAGCGGCGCCCCGCACTCGGCTCCGAATTAAACGGCCAACAAACCACGGCAGGACACGGGCTGTGCGGGCGCCATCTTCTGCGCCGGCGTCATTTCCCTTCTGGGCGGAACTGAAGGGCGTAGTGCGGCGCGGCGAAGATCGTTCATCGAGCGGACGTCTCACTCTGCCTCTGTATTACAGTTTTACTGTGAGGAGATTTTTTTATTTTTTATTTTTTATTTTTTTTATTGAACAAAGATCATATACGGAATATTTGGCATTAAGATCGTAACATTTACCCTTACAAAGCATTCAAGGCACATAAGGATACATTCAAGAGTAAACGAAACATGTAATAATAATAAAATAATATGCTAAATAAATAGATAATAAAATAAATATAATAATAACATAAATAAATAATGACAAATATATTTCCCCAAGCGCACTAGGGTCAAATATTTTTACTATGTGGAGATAACACGCGTGAATAGTGGCTGCGGCAGCTAGATGTGGCTTCTCCAGTGGCATCCACAGCGGCCACTGGACCTGCGGCTGCAGCTGCCACTGTTTGTGGCTGCAGCCACCAAGCAGTGGCTGTTTGTACAGTGGCGGTAAGGACTTGACACAGTTTCCAGAAAGTGAAGTGAAGTAGTGTAACCATAGTTAATGTCCCCAATATATTTGGGGGTTATAAGTATTTAATTGACTTCACTATGGTAATGTGTGTCGCTTATTGATCCATATGGTTTCCTTGGATGAATTATATATTTGGATGATTCCACAGCATCATAACAGTCTTTGCACAAATGGATTAACTGCTGAATGACCTAAAAAGACCAAAAAACACAACCCAGGGACATATTTATTATATATTTTATAATACATGTTCAAATACATATTTAATTGACCAACAGGTCCAGACAGATTATCATTTTGACAACCATGTTTATTGACGAAATCCGAAAATGGGGACATTAAAGGGATAGTTCAGTGATTTTGGAGTGGGGTTGTATGAGTTACTTATGCATAGTTAATATGTTACCTTATGGAGATGGTGATCAGTGAAGTCATTTAACAGAGTTTGGAGAAGTGGAAGTAGCAAAAAACATATTTTTTGGCAAATTTTTAGATGCTTACCTGAAAAAAAAAGTTGAATTGAACGGATACATATTTTTTTTAGGTAACGTTTTAAAATGTGGCGAAAAAGAGGTTTTCCGGTGGTCCCCCCTGCAACAGTGGGACTGAGACTTACGCTACTTCCACTTCTCCGAACTCCGTTAAATGACATCACTGATCACCATCTCCATAAGGGTAACATATTAACTATGCATAAGTAACTCATACAACCCCACTTCAAAATCACTGAACTATCCTTTTAATGTCCCCATTTTCGGTTTAGTCAATAAACATGGTTGTCAAAATGATAATCTGTCTGGGCCTGTTGAAAAAAATATATATATTTGAACATGTATTATAAAATATATTATAAATATGTCCCTAATACCACTGATTCAGTATTTTTGCCTGGGATTCACGTTACAGAACTACATATCACATCATCCATAGTCCGCGGATGACGTCACTAAACAACGACAGACCCGCCGCACAAAGAAGAAGAAATGTCTTGAGTTCCTGCAGTAGGAAGAGGTCAAACAAAGCGTGTTTCCATTAGAGCGATACACAGATGTAGATATGATGTGAACAGCAACAAGTCGACGTGATTTAATAAAATGTATTTCACAGTCGAAAAAAATTGCATCAGCCGCTGTGAAAGGACCCTTTGCGCCTGCTTGATCACGCGAGTAGCGACACGAAAATACGTGTTTAAATATAATACAATACTTGTACTAAACATGTGATGTGTATATTTATTAATTTACAGATAATTGACATTTTGTACGTACATTTTATTTAATTAGCCGCGATGTGAAAGATAGGCGATTTATTTCGCTCTGTTGATCAGGCATTCGCCGCAGCCGCCTCCTTCGTTTCCTTTTCATTCAAGATGGCGGGCGACGAGTCTGGAGCGGCGCCTGGTCAGCCTCACCTGGCCAAACAAGACCTCGCTTCCCTGGTGAGTGTCCGCTCCACGGGGCCCGCGGCCTCGTGCTCGAGCGGCGGCGGCTGTCTGCGCGTCGTGTCGGCAAAACGGTCCAGTTATTCACGGTAACGGTCGCCGCGTCGCTGAGCCGCCGCCCGGCACATGACGACAGGCCCGGCGCGGCGGCGGCGGCGGACGCCCGCATCACCGCATCACCGCGCGGACGAGGATTTAAACTTCACTTCATTCTTATTCTTACGAACAGAAGCGCGTGAACGCGAACACGTCCCCCTTCAGTTGTAACTGCAGGCGTCGCGTTTGTGTCCGTGTGAACAAAAGGTTCGAATCAAATCTGTGGTAATGTCAGTTGGCGATGGTGATGGAGGCAGAACCGCAGCTCGGGGAGATCCCTCCGCCACAGCTCAGGCACATGAGACCCTGGAGTCACCACAGCGAACAAAACCTTCAGTCTAACTTCACATGTGCTTGTTTTTAAAGCTGGTGTATATTTTATAAAGTGTTTTTTCCCCACAGGGAGATACTGAAGGCAACAACAGCCACATCAGTCAGTTTGCTAAATCAAGATATTATTAGTGCATTATACAAACAGAATTGGTTTCAGGCTTTGTTTTTCTTGCACGATATATTGTCCCCAGAAATTATCGCGATAAACAGTATTATGGTCATTTTAAGACCTTTTTTTCATTTTAAAATGCTGCATCACGTGAGTTCACAGTTTAGGCCGGTTGGTCGTCGTCCTACACGACTTGTGTGTTTGCTGCTGACGAGTGAAATGTCATTCGGAGTTCAGACGACACAATCTGAAAGACACGGTGCCTTTTAGAAACGTACAAAGGAAATCCATATTTTCTAGACCAAACCAGTGAAAGATGAATCGTACGACGAGGACAGACGCAGCGAGACTTTGCTGAACTGTTGTTCACATTCATTCATTCACCAAACACTCATGTAGACACTACGCTGTTATAGAGGTCAATGAAAAACAAAGGATTGGGTTCTGTTCATGTATGGTACGATGAGTCTTAGTGTTTGCTGGGCTGTGAGTGTGTCGCTCTCCCTTTGTTCCGTTCATCTCCAGGATTAAACGCAGGGATGGAACGCGGCTTTGCTCACAATGAAAACATGTGAAATGTGTGTGTGACACAATCTAATGTGTTTCCTTGTCTCTTCCAGAATGTGTCCACCCTGACGCCTCTGTCCCAAGAGATCATCAGCAGACAGGCCACCATTAATATTGGTAGGGGGAAGCATTCTTTTTTTTAAAGATCCCCCCCAGTCACGTTTCAAAGTTTATATAAATAATCTGCTATGCCTAATATTTAGTTTAACATTGTTTACCCTCTGAAATGAGGCTGGAAACCATCCACTCTCTCCCTCATTGAGGAATTCTGAGACTATGAATATTCATGAAATGCAAATAACGCAGACCCCGCCCACCACAGCGGCTCACGCTAGGTTGACCGGGGGAAGAATGTGCGCGACGAGATGGCTCGCGGCAACATCGGAAAGATTTAGCCATAACACTTTCATCAACTGCTAATGCTAACGCTAACTGTCTGCTGACACACCTGTCGTCCTCTCATGATTCGCTGCCTCTGCTGCACTGGAAGTTTCCAGTTTCTTTGCCTCACATTTGCATATTGGACAGCGATTGGTTTTCTGTATTTGTGACGAACCAAAATCTATCTTGAATAGGATTCGATTGAATTTCAAGTGAAACACAGAAATCTGCTCCAGGAGAGGAATGTGAAAACACCAGATACAAAGTACCAGTAGTCAATGTCAGACATGTTAGAGGACAGGAACAGAAGAACAACACATTTTTGACTAGTGGGGGACTTTAAATATTTTCTCAATCATGCTACCGTTGTTTTGCTGGTTGTACTTGGTTCACCAGCAGCTCCCTGTGTGTTGACGATCGTCTTCCTCTAGGCACCATCGGTCACGTGGCCCACGGAAAGTCCACGGTGGTGAAGGCCATTTCTGGAGTTCACACTGTCCGGTTCAAGAATGAGCTGGAGAGGAACATCACCATTAAGTTGGGATATGCTAACGCTAAGGTGAGAGCATCGTTAAATGGTCTCTTTCATAGGAATGATAGAGACTCAACCCTCGTGGAAGAAGTAATAATCTATTTCATTTTTCCTTGTCCTAGATCTACAAACTGGATGACCCCAGCTGTCCCAGGCCAGAGTGCTACCGGTCGTGCGGCAGCAGCACTCCAGATGAGTTTCCCACAGACCTCCCAGGCACCAAGGGCAACTTCAAACTGGTCAGGTGAGACTGCAGAGGGAGGGAGGGAGGTCAAGTCCTAGAGGCACCGGTTAAGGGTTTTCAAGTCTCACATCTAATCCTCAATTTGTAAATTGGGATTACATTTTTTTCTCTCCGTCAGACATGTGTCATTCGTGGACTGTCCCGGTCACGACATCTTGATGGCAACTATGTTGAACGGCGCCGCCGTCATGGACGCAGCCCTGCTGCTGATCGGTGAGCCTCCGTTTGCCTTTTATCAACCCCCCCCCCCCCCCCCGAGAATAGACGGAGAGGTTGTGTTATTATTATTATTAACTCCCCTGACTCTCGTCTCGTCCTATCCGCCCAGCGGGCAACGAGTCGTGTCCTCAGCCCCAGACGTCGGAGCACCTGGCGGCCATAGAGATCATGAAGCTGAAGCACATCCTCATCCTGCAGAACAAGATTGACCTGGTGAAGGAGAGCCAGGCCAAGGAGCAGTACGAGCAGATCCTCGCCTTCGTACAGGGTGAGTCGGAACTCACTCCAGGGGAATATATATATTATATCATAATATTTATATCAGAAGCTTTAGTCCCTGAGGTCACGTGTGGTGTTTTCTGCTGCAGGCACCGTGGCAGAGGGAGCTCCCATCATTCCCATCTCGGCCCAGCTCAAGTACAACATTGAGGTGGTCTGCGAGTACATCGTCAAAATGATCCCCGTGCCCATAAGAGACTTCACGTCCGAGCCCAGACTCATCGGTAAGAGAGACCCGACACACGCAGGGTGCATATCACGTTTTCTTCCCAGCACCACTAACCTTCACATCATCCGTGTGTCAGTCATCAGATCTTTTGACGTGAACAAACCCGGCTGTGAAGTCGATGACCTGAAGGGTGGCGTGGCAGGAGGAAGTATCCTAAAGGGCGTACTCAAGGTGAGACGCGAACATCAATAGTCAGGTTGTGACCCATTGTTCTGACATTTTTTACTGAAGTCAGACATGTTGTTCGCGTTAAACTGCATCAAGGTAGGAAAAGAGAATCCGACTCCGTCATCATGGGTTGGGATGTTGTTGAAATTACACATTTCTGAAGATGAACTACAAAAACTTCAGTGGCTCCATCAGCATGTTTCAGTGTTTTACCACCATGTGACATCGTGTTATGATTCATATGTAACAGTAACTTACATCTGGATCTTATTCGTATTGTTCTTCTTCAGATTGAATGGCCTACGTTTGTTCATGGCGCGTCATGTTAAATATCCCTACTAATAAATTGTGGGGCGTCTATTTCTCCTTCTCTCTTGCATAGGAAGCTCTAGTGTACTCAATGCTAAAGGAGTTAAGGAAAGGAAGCATTGAAGCCCCTTTCCTAAGCACTTAGAGAATCTGAACAGCTCTTATCATAGTGCCGATTAAAATACTTCCGGGGGCATTTCAGAATTTAGGAAACTTCCGTCAGTATTTTCCCCGTTTGTGTTTCACTCGATCAAAACCCTCGGTGTTGTTCCTCTGTGACCTGCAGGTGGGGCAGGAGCTGGAGGTACGGCCCGGCATCGTGTCCAAAGACCATGAGGGGAAGCTGATGTGCAAACCCATCTTCTCGAAGATTGTGTCTCTGTTCGCAGAGCACAACGACCTCCAGTACGCCGCGCCCGGCGGCCTCATCGGTGCGTCCCACGCTCACAACACAGTTCAACCTAGATTCTAGAAATGTCTGATTGATGAGCTAAAAACATCCTACGATACGTGTGTTTGGGTCGCAGGTGTGGGCACAAAGATCGACCCAACGCTGTGCCGCGCGGATCGTATGGTCGGTCAGGTGCTCGGCGCCGTCGGCGCGCTGCCGGAGATCTTCACCGAGCTGGAGATCTCCTACTTCTTGCTCCGGAGGCTGCTGGGAGTCCGCACAGAGGGAGACAAGAAGGCTGCCAAGGTGAGAGCACGTGCATCGTGGGACAGATCCCGTCATTTTACTTTTGTCTAGTATGTCCTGGTGTATTAACGGCCCCTCTCCCTCCACGTCTTCTCCACCCGCAGGTCCAGAAACTGTCCAAGAACGAGGTGCTGATGGTGAACATCGGCTCGCTGTCAACGGGCGGCCGCGTCAGCGCCGTCAAGGCCGATCTGGCCAAGATCGTCCTCACCAACCCTGTGTGCACAGAGGTCGGAGAGAAGATCGCTCTGAGTCGACGAGTGGAGAAACATTGGCGGTAAAGATCAGGAACCTGCAGACTGGTTCAGTGTTTTTATAATCTGATCAGTGAAAAGACGACATGGGTCGTCATTTATATTTCGCACGACGAGAACCAAGTGGACGTGATTCTGTCATTTCTGTGACAAACTAAGGTTTGTTCAGTTGCGATCATAAGACGTTTAGATCAACAGATACGAACTGCTGAACTGCCACAGTGGAATAAAAAATATCTGAGGCGTTTCTCGTTATTACGACGTGTCTTTCTCGTTACAAAGGGAAAGTTTCACGTTATGAAGTGAGTATTATCTCGTTCTGTAGAAGTCAAAGTCTCCTTGTTTCCTAAAATGTTTGGCGAAACATTCTTCCAGTAAATTTCGACTTCTTGAGAACGTGCAAAGTCGTTCCGTGTCTCATTACAGATCTCGGTTTAACTAGAAAATGATCACATAATAGAGTGAAACTTTCTCGTTATAACGAGAAACACCTCAGATATTTTTAATTCCACTGTGGCAGCTCAGCACTTCCGTCAAAATCAGAACCTCAGGGGTTGTGTCGTTTCAGGTAACGTGGAGACAATGTGAAAAATGTCTGTCTGAGTAATGAATCTACAAGTTAAAATATTTATCGGGCATCAAAACTATGTTGTTGTTTTTCCTCCGAGGAAACTAGATTATCACTTCCTGCTCTCGAGCCGTTTGTCACCACTTCTCTCGACGAGCCGCCCGCTAGATAAATAAATGAGTCGCTTACTTACTGAGCAGAATCTCGTCATTTGATCGACTGTGAAACTGTCTGTAACGTGGAATATTCTATTGTCTTCTAACCGTAAGTCTCCTCTTCTCTCCTCCTCCCTCAGTCTGATTGGCTGGGGTCAGATCAGGAGGGGCGTGACCATCACACCCACAGTGGACGACGACTGAGGAGAACAAACCCGTCGGCAGGACGACACAACCATCACACTCTTCTTGGCCTTTCTTTTATTTTATTTTTCTGTTTTTTGCTGCTTTATTGTTTTTTTTTCCCACAAAGGAGGAACGGAGCAGGACACGCCTCCTCGCTCTGCGCTGCTCTTCTTCCTCTGTTCCGTCAGTTTCCTGTTTGTATCTGCAGACAGTGGGGGACGAGGAAGAGGAGGAGGAGGAGGAGGAGGAGGAGGAGCTTCAGACCGGTGACGAGGCTCCAGAGAGAGGAGGTTCACAGTGAACCTCAAGGTTGATCCACAGATTCCAGTCAGATCTATTAAAACAAATTTGGAAGAAACGTTCTGGTCTCGGAAGTCTGTGTGTGTGTGTGTGTGTCGGGTTTTCGTTAATGCTACAAGACATCGACACATCAATTCTGAACAGGTGATGCTCACGCAACAACTGCATTCAACTATCAGTCTTTTATTGGAATTGTGTTGTGCAACTGATTGATTTCAACCTATCTTTAGTCAGAAACCTCATGAGACCTCAGTCTGTTCGATGACAAGTCGGTCGACAATATTTTAAATATATATTTCATTCAAATGCCAAACTGTCCCTCAGCTGCTAAAATACAAGGGTTTGCGTAGAGTCCTACGTTCGTTTGATTTTTGACTGTCGGGACCAAAAAAACGAGAACGTGATAAATTGTATCAGAACCACAGACTCGTGTGTCAGTTGGTTTTTCTAGAAATGCAAATTTGCTGCTGCTGCAAAACTTTACACCCCTGGAAGTTCAACATCTTGTAAATCTGACGCTATGGTCGGTTTGTTTCTATAAAAACTTGATTCAAATTCCAGAATTGCTCACATGGATCATGTTCCTGAAGAAAGATGTTTTTAACAACCATTTACTCAGAACAGTTCATCGCACACAGCGGTTAGAATTTCACTCGGGTTTCATTTATTTTCCAAAACGTGTGTATGTGTGTGTTGCCAAAAAAGACGCAGCAACTGCTGGAGAACAGGTTAAGTTTTGTTTTTTAACAGATGAAAGTTACTCAAACTTTTTTTTAAATTGAGAATTTTGAGAACATTCACACGTGCTTTTATTTTGAAAATTGAAAATCGATTATAAAGACATTTTAAAACACGTTTGAAAAAAAAATTGATTAATTAATTTGCTTTAAGAGGAATATAAACTAGTTTACTCACACACACACACACACAATGTCACACACACACACACTCACACACTCTCACACACACACACACACACACACTGTCACACACACACTCACACACACACACACACACACGGTGATCCGTCGTGTACAGAAGGTGGTGTCGCACTTCCGGGATGATCCACCTGACGAGCACGGGACGAGACGTCACCCAGGTGACACACACACACACACACACACACGGAGAGAGAGAAGAGAGGAACTTACTTCATGAGTCAATCAGATTTATAAAACCTTTTCAGTCAGTTCCAGTAAAGAGAAAGGAAACGTGAAGTGGTCACATGGAGTCTGCAGGTGAGACCAGAGCTGCTGCTCGGGCACTTACTTATGAATATGAGTTATTACTAAGTTTCTGCATTGAAACGATTATTTCATCCGGTGGCTTCTTCCTCCTCAACGTTCCGATCCATCAATATTCAATGTTCTCATCTTCACAAACTGTAAACTTTGAGAAAGTCCAGTTCCAGTTTGACCGGTTCAAACACAGAACACAACTTCTAACACTTCACATTATGATTCTATGTCCAAAGTTCAACTTGAAGTCTTTTATTTTCCAGGGGTTGATTCATGATGGATCACTTCACGTTATATTCATGTGATTTCACTGGATTTACTGTAATTATCTCATTGATTGGTCCAAAAGTATCAGAACGTAAAGAAAACGTTCTCTTAAAACTTTGAATTTTTACTCTCCTGTTTTTAAACCTTTTTTTTTTACTTGTTTTACTCTGTAGCACGTTGGGATTGTTTTTAACAACAAAAAGTGCTTTACAAATAAAATGTATTATTATTATTATTATTATTATTAATATTGATGGAGCCAGATTATATAACATTGCTATTTGAGATCATCTTAAACAATCTGCTACTTTCTAATCAAACATCTTTACTAGTGTTAAGATTTCACGTAAATAATTTTAGATAGAAAGATACATTTCTTCCTACTTATTGTAATTCCTATCTGTAAGTATAGATATCATTTTTTCTATATCCTGTTTTATCCACTTTAATCGTCTTATTTAACACACGTAATTCGTCATCGAGATTTTAATAAAATGTTTTTCTTTTCTTTTCTTTCTTTTCCTACTTGCCAGTGAAGTCACCTTCATCTCTGTTTTGTATAAACAGAAAAAAACTAACTTTGGTTCCATTTAATGGAAATATTCATAATAATCATAACCATATAAACGTGCACATATAGGCATTAAAACTCCTTAATTACAAAAAACCTCCACGAATCAACATTGAATAAATGTGGCCACTGTAATAAATGAATCTTTATTTCACGACGACATCATGGATATTTGAGGTTATTATAAGGATTTTCATACATGATGCTGTCATGAGGTGAGACTCTTGTTCTCTGTCTCCCATTGGTCAGACGGTGGGCGTGGGCGGGACGGCGGCGGTCAGCGGCGCTCCCCTCTCGACGTCATCATGAGTCAGATTCGCCGGAAGCGCCCGTCCACCTCGGACAGGAAGCCGGCGCTGGGACGCTTCCTGTCCCGAACCTCGGAGCGGACGGGGATCCCCGAGGACGGAGGAGAGTGGGAGGGGAGGGAGCAGAGGGAACACGGCTCAGGTGCTTCTTTTTCACATCAAACTTAAATCATTTCATTTTTTAACCTTTTCAATTTTTCTTTTTCTGGTGGTGAGATTGTCCGTTTCAAAGACGACGACTGAACCAGAACAAGACACGTTCTCTACGATAAGATCTAAGATATGATGATATCGTGTGTGTGTGTGTGTGTGTGTGTGTGTGTGTGTGTGTGTGTGTGTGTGTGTGTGTGTGTGTCGCAGGAGCAGCCGAGGTCGAGCAAGACGCCGGTTGGGGTCGAGTGTGTGTTTTCCTGCAGAGGTTGGGGAAGAAAGCCGACAGCAGCAGCCTCAGTCTGGCTCATTGTGATCTGACTGCTACAGACCTGCTGGAGCTCGGTACACACACACACACACACACACACACACACACACACACACACACACACACACACACACACACACACACACACGTACACACACACGTACACACACACAGACACAGACACACACACACACACACACACACACACACAGACACAGACACACACACACACACACACACACACACAGACGGTCGTTGAATCTGGTCAGGATCATAAAACACATGTTTATTAATCTGTTTCCTTCAGCGACGCTGCTCCACTTCCTGCCTCGGCTGGAGGAGGTGGACGTTTCCTGGAACGAGCTGATTGGTGGATGTCTGGACGCGCTGACGTCTCACCTGCACCATGTGGGCGGGATCAGGGCGTTGAGGCTCTGCAGCTGCAGGCTGAACGCCGGCGACATCACTGCACTGGGTTGGGACCAAAGACTTATTATATTATGACCATCAACATCTTTATCTGACTTTGATAATAATGAAATATATTTGTTTTACCGTTTGGTTTTGTAGGCGAAGCTCTCGGCTGCGTGCCACTCTTGGAGATCCTCGATTTGTCCTGGAACGGCTCCGTCGGGGGCGGAGTCGGAGGCTTGCAAGGCCTGCTGGGTAAACTCCGCCCACCGCTGAGGGAGATTCACCTGGTGGCCTGCCAGCTCACTGCAGCTGACGCCGCTGCGCTGGGTAAGAAAGTGCACCTCAGTCAACCCGGCGGCTCGTGGGCCTACATTTCCCATGATGCCACAGCAGCACAGGTCGCTCACACCTGCTCCTCTCAGGTGGAGCGTTGTCTGCTCTGCCCAGACTCTCCGTGCTGGACGTTTCCTGTAACCCGCAGCTCTCGCAGGAAGTCGACGGCAGCGTCGGCGGTTTCGGGGAACTGGCCGCCTCCCTCTCGCACGCCGCCTCCCTCACCACGCTGCGACTGCAGGCCTGCGGTCTGACGACGGGCTGCCTCCACGACCTTGGTAGGACATCCGTACTGTACTACAACTACTCACTACTACTACTACTACTACTACTACTTACTTCCACCACCACTACTAACTACTACTACTTCTTACTATTAGTATCACTACTGCTACTTATTACTTCTACTACTACCACTTCTTACTACTTCTACTTACTACCACTACTACTACTTACTTCTACTACTACTTCTACTACTTCTACTACTACTGCTACTCTGTGTTTACTGTCAGCCTGGTGCACGTGAGACGATAACCCCCCCGTCCCGTCCCGTCCCGTCCCGTCCCGTCCTGCAGGTGGTTCGCTCCGCTGCCTCCCCGCGGTGCGACAGTTGGACCTGTCCTGTAACAAGGGTTTGTCTGGAGGACTGGACCTGCTCACCCCGCACCTGGCTCACCTCACACACCTGGAGAGCCTCCACCTTCACCTGTGCTGCCTCACACACACCGACCTGGAGGCCCTGAGTGAGTCTCTCTCTGTGTGTGTGTGTGTGTGTGTGTGTGTGTGTGTGTGTGGACCAGTCACGTGACTCCCTGTGTTCAGTCCAGGCGCTCCCCTCTCTGACGGCGCTCGCTGAGCTCGACGTGTCGTCCAATGAGGAGGCAGGGGGCGTGGTCCACCCGCTGGTCTCCGCCCTCCCTCTGACGCAGATGAAGCGTCTGCCGCTCAACAGCTGCAGCCTCACCGAGGCGTCCTTCACTGCTCTGGGTACAAACATTACTGATGGAAAAATTTGTATTCTGGCGAGTTTTGGCATTTTGAATTATTGCTGACAGTGTGTTGGAAGTTTTAAGTGTGTGTGTGTGTGTGTGTGTGTGTGTGTGTGTGCGTGTGTGTGTGTGTGCCTCAGCGCTGGCGGTGCCGTTCCTCCGGTCCGTGGACGTGTCCTGGTGTAAGGTGGTCGGCGGCCGCCTGCCGCTGCTGCTGGACGCTCTGCAGCCGTCGGTCGTCCTGGAGCTTCGCCTCAGCAGCTGCGAGCTCACCACCGACGACCTGCGGCACTTGGGTAACGCCGAGTTATTATATTTGAATACAGTTTGGATTCATACAGTCAATCAGGTACAAATGACTGAAGACGAGGATGAAGAGGATAAATAGATGAATGAAATGTACCTCGTTGTGCCCCTGGACTTACTCCCAGTGTCCTTTACACTAAATATTGTAGTTTGAGGATTGTTGATTATTGAAAAAATTAATTTACCGTTAGCCGTTACGTTAAGTCTGGAGGAAGTTATCAAATCTTTAAAGTTTCATTATTTTACATGAGAGAAATATGGAAACAGGATGGATTAGTATAGATGATGACGATGATGAAGATTCGTGTCCGGCGCAGCGGTGGCGAGCGGTCGTGGTCGTCTGTCCTCCCTCCGGGTGTTGGATCTCTCCTACAACGGCTCGGCGGGCGACGCCGGCTGGTCCGCCCTGTTCGCGGCCGGAGGCCTGGGCTCGCTGGAGGACTTGGACCTCAGCCTGCGACCTTCGACCTCTGCCTCCTGCTCGGCGTGGCTGCCGGCGCTGCTCGGCGCTCTGCCCCGCCTGCCGGCGCTGACCCGGCTGGCGGCGCAGCGCTGGGCGCTGGGCCCTCGGGAGCGGCGGCAGCTGAGCAACTGCGTGAGGAAGAGGGACGTCCTGCTGCAGTGGGACCCGGACGTGGGAGATGCGGCGGCGGCGGCGGCGTCGTCGTGCGAGTCGACCAATCAGGAGAGTCCGGAGGAGTAGGGCCCAAGATCTCGTAGAGAAATCAGATTTCTTATGTCACTAATGAAAGACATCATTTATTGCACCTACAAGATTTCAACAGAGCAAAAACATCTATTGTAAATGAATAGATTTAAAACTGAGTAAGATTCTCCTCAGGTCTGGAAAATATTAGAATTTATTTTCAGGACATGTCCATATCATGTTGCAGTTCTGTTTACAGTCTGTTTTGATTATTGATGAGGTTTATTAATCTCACAAGTTTAAATCCTTGCTCTTCATGTTATTAACAATTCACTGCCATATGTGCAATAAACATCTCAACGTCAACATGATCTCAGGAAGCAGATGTTCATGTCTTTGATTAAAAAATAATAAACCGTAACAGTTCGTGGTTCAGATGGATTTATTTTGTCACGATTTCATTTGGAACATTTGCCCCTGGTTCTGTGGTCTCACGTCCCCCGAGGCCGCGGGTTCAAGCCCCAACCAGAGCAGTGACATCATCAGAAGCGACAAAGAGAGAGACCATCTTTCTCCAAAATCACTTTTTTTCAGAAACTTTTCAGCATTTTTAGTTTTTGATTTTGACTAAAAATGACATTCAACAGAAATACATTTGTTTCTGAAATTATGATAATAAAAAAGACAAAACCTGTCAAAGTGAAATAAATGATGAAGAAAAGTTATGAAATTTAAAAAACAAACAAACATCTGATTGTCCATTTTTGTTTACTATTTTATTTTCCTCTTCTGTTGTACAGTTGTAATACAGTCGTGAAGTCGTGTGTGTGTGTGTGACATTTCTGTACAAGTTATCCAGATGTTTTTTGTTAAAACAGAAAAATCTAATCAAATCATGAAACAAGCAAACAGCTGCTTCTCAAGTTCAAGACGCACAAACGTCTCTGCTCCGACCGGAGAAAACAACCGATGAAAAATAAAAAAAAGGAAAAAAAATATCTCACGTCACGAAAATTATAATACAAATGAAAGCGATTAACTAAGCTAACTACCTACAAATCTATTAAAAATAATATAAAAAGTTCAGTTCAAAGTCTGTTCGGTTACACAATTATCTCATTTTGTTAAGTTACTCATCTGTCAAAGAAAACCTTTGAAAATTATTTCGAACGGACGACACTTGAGATATGAAATCACACAGATCCACGTTAACCTGAACTCCAGCTTCTCCGTTAAATCTTGAATTTTTAAAATCTGCAAACCTCTGGAAATAAAAATGATTATTATTCTCAGAAGACGCAACAACGAAGTGACAGAGTTACTGAGGAGACAATTGTTATGCCGCATGATTCATAAGAGTGGAACGGACCGTTAGATTAGTCTGAACGATATCTGATGTGGGTGCGACTCGTCGTCGTCTTATTATTATTATGGTCTTAATGTGTGTGCATCAATAATGAATATTTAATGATATATAATCTTCCAGAGCTGCAACGATGTGTGGACCAAAATCTTTTTTTTCTAGATGTTTGTAGAAGGAAAGCCCAAAAAGAAGAAGAATTAAAAAAAAGAAGTTTTCAGCCTCTAAAATATTAAGATCTTCAGATTTCCAGAAATTTTAAAGACAAAAAAAAATGAAAATAAAACAGAGGGTGAAAATTTGAGAGATAATGTTTTGGTGTCGCAACAGTTCCAGAGTTATGAAAATAATATTTTTTGTTCGTTTCCCTCCCTCCCTTCTTCACAACTCGGGTCTTATATTTGTAGTTGGCTCGTTTCTACAACGAACAAGATTCACGAAACCACTTTTTATTTTTGACGTCAAACTGAAAGTGAGTCGATAAAAATCCTTCACTGAACCAGAAAAACTCAAAGTAAAGTGAGTGGAACTCAAAGCAGAATGTCTGTGAAGAGTGAATTATTAATTTCACTGTCTGATCGTCTCTGTTTGTTTGTTTCTCAGATCCTGTGATCGACTTTAACATCTCACTCTGAACAAAGCTATGAAACTGAGACCCGAGTCGTGATGAAGCAGATTCATCATTCACGTTTCACAAATCAATTGACTGTCTGAACGTCCCGTCACTCCTGAGGAGCGGCGTTGTTGTCGTCGGGCGTGTCCACCGTCCTGATGATGACGATCTGCTCCAGGCTCTGGGCCGGCGAGGGCGGCGGCCGCAGCTGCTCCACCAGCGCGTGCAGCGTGTCTGAGTTGATGGTCTGCTCCTGGTCGAAGGTCACCTGGTCGGCCCCGGCGACGGACGGGTGAGCGGGCTCCGACTTGAGGCTCTGGATGATGTCGCCGTCGCCGCAGTCGCCCGACTCGGCGGCGGAGGCGTCGTCGTTGTCCGCGGACGGAGCGGCGGCTTTGGGCTCGGGTGTGGCCGGCTCGGGGTTGGGCGGCTCGCCCTCGGGGATGGACGCCAGCTCTTTGTTCTCGTGGGAGAGTTTGCTCTGGACGAAGGCCACGGGGTGACTGGAGGCCAGGAGGACGACTGCTCACACACGCACACACGCGCGCACACACACACACACACACACACACACACACACACACACACACACACACACACACACACACACACACACACACACACACACACACACACACACACACACACACACACACACACACACACACACACACACAAACACACACACACACACACACACACACACACACACACAACAGACAGACACACACGACAGCAACAGGAAGTCAGACAGTGAACTTTACAAAATCAATATAATGCAATTAAAAATATTTTTAAAGCAAAATAAAGGAATATTAATCTATTTACATTTTCTCTGACTGATAGTTTGTCAAGAAGAGTTCAAAATCACAACTTTCACTCAGAAGCAAGATTCTGGAAATTTATCGTGATAATTATAAATGTTAAAAAAAATATGATTAGAACAAAACACATAATTTCTGACATTAAAGTCGTAAATTTATGAGAAAAAAACTTTGATATTCTCGGAGATTCGTAAATTTGTGACTTTTGCCAACTTTTTCTCTTTCGTAAATTTATGCCTTTAATTTCAGGAATTCTTTTTTCTTCTTTTCATACAATGTCCTTAATACGGCATCGTAGTAAAATATGTCAGCGTGTGAACAGACTCATCGCAGCCCGACGTCTCACCAGCTCGGGCTCGCTCCTTGTGCTGCCGCACTTCGTCGGCGTGAGCTTTCTCCTGGTGCTTGATCATGTTCTTCACGCTGGCGAATCGGTTTCCACACAGCAGACACTGCACGCCGCTGTTCCCCTCTGCACACACACACACACACACACACACACACACACACACAGCAGCGCGAGAAACATTGAATCGTACGTTCGTCCTCTCTGTGCGGATGTCGTGAGGTTTGAGCGAATCAATGAATCTGTGAATCAACTTAAAAAATCTTCACTTTGTATTTGATTTAAAATATATATAAATATATTTACTGTGTATATATATATACTGTCTTAAGTTCTGTAAAAACTCACCTGGGTGAAGTCGGCGGATGTGTTTCTTCAGCTCAGACGACGTGACGAAGCGGGCGTCACATTTTGGTGTCGGACACTTGTACGGCGTCTCGCCTGAAACAGAAATATACGTCACACAAAAATGGAAACCACTAAAACTGTCCAGTCCGCTCCCTCGGGGTTCGGCGAGTCTCCTCACCCGTGTGTTTCCTGGCGTGTGCGATGAGCGAGGACGACACGGAGAAGGACATGCCGCACAGGTCGCACTGGTACGGCTTCTCTCCGGTGTGTCGCCGCTTGTGATAGGTCAGCGTGCTGGACTGAGCGAACGCCTGGCCGCAGATGTCGCACACGTACGGTTTCTCCCCGCTGTGCAGTCTGTGGAAGACAACAACACACATATACAAACAGTGATCGACAAATAATCATTTCACTAATCCGTCAACCAGTTCCACTTAATCGATAATGACAACTAATCGTTAGTTGCAGCCTCTGTGTCTCAAGGCGTCAGAATCCCGGGGTCCAACAGGATCAGAGTATGAACTCTCTCAGGTACCTGATGTGAATCTTGTAGTTGGACGACGTGGCGAACTTGAAGCCGCAGCGCTCGCAGGTGTACGGCTTCTCCTCGCCGTGGTGCATGCGGCGGTGGGCGACCAGCTGACACTTCTGGGCAAAGCACTTGTCGCAGTCGGAGCAGCTGAACGGCTTCTCGCCTGCGAGCGACATGAAAAGAGAAACAAGGAGAGTTTAGTCACACACACACTAAAGAAAGAGTGTAAAGGTGTGCGTGAACAGGAGAGACCTCGTCTCACCTGTGTGGATGCGCAGGTGAGTTTTCAGCTGCGTGGCCTGTCTGAAGGTTTTAGAGCAGAAGATGCAGACGAACGGCTTCAGGCCCTTGTGGATCTTCTCGTGGCGCCGCAGGCTGCTCACGTCTTTGAACAGCTTGTTGCACTCGGTGCACGACAGCGACATCTCGTCCATCTCTGATGGATCCTGTTCCCCGACCTCGCCTTCCTCCTCCTCGTCTATGTTGTCATCGTTGTCGTCGTCGTCATCGGCCCCCAGCGATCCGCTCTCCTCTCCCTCCTCCTCCTCCTCGTCCTGCGCGGCCCTCCTCCTACCCCGGCCCCTGCCCCGCCCTCTGCCCCTCCCCCTGCCGCGTCCTCTCCGTCCCTCGCCACCGCTGCTGAGTCGAGGTTTCTTGGCCGGAGAGTCGTCCTCCTGGGAGGGGCTCCAGTCCGCCGACGTGTCCCCGAAGTCCTTCACGCTTGTGTCCGAATCTTCCACGGACAGATCTTCACTCCTGGAACCGCCTCTTCCTCTTCCTCTTCCTCTTCCTCTGCCCCGGCCCCGCCCTCTGCCTCGCCCCCTGCCCCGCCCCCGGTAGCTCTGGGTTTTGGGCGGGGTGTCGGCCGAGCCGCTGGCCTCCTTCTGCTCCACGCTCAAACTCTTCGGCCGTCCCCTCTTCCTGCCCTGTCCACGTCCAGCGCTTTTGGGTGTTGTGGGCTTGTACTCTTCGTCACTTTTCTCTCCCTCTTCCACATCTGCACCTTTAGGATCCTCCTCCTCCTCCTCTTCCTCCTCCCCCGGCTCTTTGCCGTCCTCCCCCGGCTCTTTGCCGTCCTTCCCCGGCTCCTGCCACTCTCCTCCTGCAGCAGCAGCGACGATGAACAGGGGAACCGGGGATCTGGGGCTGCCGGCGGAGGCCGGACTGGACGGAGAGAGGCCGGCTTCTTTATCTACCTCCGACTGGGACGTCTCGCTCGGCTCGGACCAGTGGAGGATCTCCTCCAGATACTTTATGGCGTCCGACATTCCCAGGAACACCGCTGCTCGACGCACGGCCGCCTGTCTGGTGCTGAAACCATGGAAACACCTTGTTTACTAAGAGCTGAAAAATTATCAAACTTAAAAATGACATAATAAATCATTCTTTACCTGCTGAGGTTCATCTGCCCAGTGTAGACAAACTCCAGCAGTTTCTCCAGAGCGTAGCGGCTGACCTTGTCCGGGTCCAAGGTCGTGACCTCTTGACCCTTCTCGGCCTGGGAGGAGAAGTACTTGCTGAACGCGGCCAGGATGTTGCGGTGGGCTCTGAACTCCACGTCTCTCACCATGATGGTGATGTCGCACAGAAAGTCCATCTCCCGCTGCTGATGGAGACGCTGCAGGAGCAGCTTCCCGTGGCCGGTCACATGAGTCATTGCTGCTGCCGCCGCTGGTTCAGGACAGAGGTCGTCAACATTAATATCAGTCAGAACTTACAGAAACAATAACTCCCCAGTTATGATTTCTCCCCGTGTGAGCTGTTGTCCTCTGGGAGGCGCCGCACGACGCTGAGACTGACTGAGAACATTTTTATTTCCTCCAGCGCAAATTTTTAAAAATGCAACTTCACACGTCACACTTTCGTCATTTCAGGAGGAAAACGACTTGTTTTAATTATTGCTGCTAAAATATTAGAAAGATTTTTCCAGTTTAATTTTTCCACCTCAGAGTTCCAAGAGCAAGACGCCAAACGTATTGAAAAAAACCAAAGAAACATGGCCGACCTAGACAAGCTGATGGTATTGGAGTATTTTTATATTGCTACTTGACTTGTAATAGAGTATTTTCACATTGTAGTATTACTTCTTTGACTTTACTTGTAATATACTGTTTTCACATGTAGTATCACTACTTTTAATTTGCTTTTACTTTATTTATAATAGAGTATTTTATCATGTAGTATTACTTCTTTGACCTTGCTTTTCACAGAGTATTTTACACTTTGCAGTATTGTTACTTTAGTTTATTTTTCAGTCATGATGAAGAAAAATGAAGAGTCAATTAACACATGTGAGAATGTTTGGAATCATTGTTTAGAAAATTATTACAAGTCAATCAACTGAATGATTAATTACCATTGAACAGACAAAACTATTGACATTGAATCAAACTGACTCATATTATGAGGAGACCTGTACATTAACTTGACACTTTGTTGTTCTACTCACTCCGACGACAGAGCTAGATCAATATGTCCATCAGACTTAATCAATATAAAAATGGGCCTCAGATGAATAGAAACATTTAATAACATACAAACTTACAGTCAGTGATGCTCAGAAGTTGGTGACTGAGTGTTTGTCTGCTGCAGAGTGAAGGAGAGAAACTGTGAGAGAGGAGACACAACCAGCTGGACATGATGACAAATCAGAACCACACAATTCAGAATCACTCAAATCATCCTCTGAATAAACATTTATCAACAGATATGAAATCCCTTGAATCATCAGCCGGAGACCCCGTCTGGAAAATAAAAGCTCCCGCCCGCTTCCTGCGCAAGGCCTCGGCTAGGCGGCTAACGTTAGCTCCGGTGTCGCAGGCGGCTCCCACCGACTCGCGCGGCTCGTCCGCGGTCCACGGTGTTCAACCCCCCGTGTGCCGCTACGAACCGGCGCCGGCGGCGGCCGCGGCCCGTCGGCGTTGGCCGGCGGCGGCCGCGGCGCGACGCCGGAGCTAACGCTTCTCGCAGTGGTCGGGAAAGCGCGGAAAAACATTGAGCTCTTATTTCGAAGGTTCCGACGGCGGCTCGCACCGGCGGTCGTCGACGGCAAGTTGGGCCACGAAAATGCGGGTAAACGCGTGATTCGGCCGCGGGCCGCGCACACGCGTCGACCGCCGCGTTTATTTCTGTGATTTAATGCGTCAATTTGATCCACAGCAAAGTAAATAAAAGCAGGAAAAAGTACCTTCTAATATCCGCGATCTTCAGCCATTATCCCCGTGACGTCGGCTGTTCTCGCGAGACTTCGCGCGCCCCCTTGATCAAAGATTCTCTCTCAGGTCAGGATGATGCGCGGCGCCCCGCCGTGACGACGGAGCGGAGGAAAGGTACGATGACTATCCACACAGACGCACAAACAGAAAGAGAAGATCAGATTTTAACCATCTATTCTTCATCTTACAATATTTAAAAACATATTTCTTTAAAAAAATTTGCTGATACAACACAGCCACCTTTTATTTTTGAAAAGTCAAATTAATATGCTCACAATGGTTCACGAGGCAGTGATAAATGACTGTAATAATATAACGTATAGCTTGTTGACAAGTTCTGTACTTTAATTCAATGCTCATAATGTCTTTAAAGCAGTGAACAATGACATTTGCAATATATTAAATATCATATATTATATGTTTGTATGCTGCTTATCAATTCTAGTGTAACCTTAAAGCATATAACAGATACAAGTTAGTTTCTACTTTAGAGAAATGGTTTAGACTTTAAATGTATTTTTACATTTTTTTAAAATTCTTAATGGTTTTTTTTTCAAATAAAACTGTGCATGAATCGATTCATCAGAATTATGACCAATTTAAACATTCCTCAATATAAAAATAAATGTTGTTGTACAATTACAGAGGGTCTGATAAAGAAGTAAAAACAATTTAAAAAATCACACTATTTATTCAATTCAATTTTCAATTCAATTTTATTTGTATAGCGCCATATCACAACATACATTGTCTCAAGGCACTTTACATAGTGAGGTCAATATTACAATATTACAGGGAAAACCCAACAAATCCCACAATGAGCAAAGCACTTGGCGACGGTGGAGAGAAAAAACTCCCTTTTAACAGGAAGAAATCTCTGACAGAACCAGACTCAGTTGTGGGCGGAGCTTCTGTCTCGACCGGTTGGGGTGAGGAGAGAAATGAGGAAGAGAGGAGAGGTGGGAGGAAAGAGGGTGGGAGGAGAGAGAGGAGGAGGAGAGGTGGGAGGAGAGAAGAGAGAGAGAGGGAGAGAGAGAGAGGGGGAAGAGAGGAGAGGTGGTAGGAGAGAGGGTGGGGGTCGAGAGAGGAGGAAGAGAGAGAGGAGGAAGAGAGGAGAGGTGGGAGGAAAGAGGGTGGGAGGAGAGGGAGGAGGAGGAGAGAGAGGAGGAAGAGAGGAGAGGTGGGAGGAAAGAGGGTGGGAGGAGAGGGAGGAGGAGGAGAGAGAGGAGGAAGAGAGGAGAGGTGGGAGGAAAGAGGGTGGGGGTCGAGAGAGGAGGAGGAGAGAGAGGAGGAAGAGAGGAGAGGGAGGAGGAGGAGAGAGAGGAGAGAGAGGTGGAAGAGAGGAGAGGTGGGAGGAAAGAGGGTGGGAGGAGAGAGAGGAGGAGGAGAGGTGGGAGGAGAGAAGAGAGAGAGAGGGAGAGAGAGAGAGGGGGAAGAGAGGAGAGGTGGGAGGAGAGAGGGTGGGGGTCGAGAGAGGAGGAGGAGAGAGAGGAGGAAGAGAGGAGAGGTGGGAGGAAAGAGGGTGGGAGGAGAGGGAGGAGGAGAGAGAGGAGGAAGAGAGGAGAGGTGGGAGGAGAGAGGGTGGGGGTCGAGAGAGGAGGAGGAGAGAGAGGAGGAAGAGAGGAGAGGTGGGAGGAAAGAGGGTGGGAGGAGAGGGAGGAGGAGAGAGAGAGGTGGAAGAGAGGAGAGGTGGGAGGAAAGAGGGTGGGAGGAGAGGGAGGAGGAGAGAGAGAGGAGAGAGAGGTGGAAGAGAGGAGAGGTGGGCAGAAAGAGGGTGGGAGGAGAGAGAGAGGACAGTTGTACAACCGCCGCTGTAATCTCTACCAGACTGATACTTATAATTAAAAAATACAATTATGTTGTTGTTATTATTAGTGATGATTCATATTATTATTATTAATAATAATAATATTACTGTTATTATTGTTAATAATAATGATAATATTATTATTATCATTATTATTATTAATAATAATTATTATTATTATTAATAATAATAATAGTAATAATAATAATGACGGGTTTGGATCCTGCAGCTCTGGGGTCAGATCTACTAGGAGAGATAGAAAACACAAACAGAGTTAGTGACATGTACTGTAGATACATGGGGGCAGAGAGAGAGAGAGAGATCGAAAAAAGTGGGAGAAGGAGAGAGAGATAAAGAGAAGGAGAGAGGGAGAAAGATGCTCATGATATAAGTTCCCCCAGCAGTCTAGGCCTATAACAGTATAATAAAGAAATGGTTTATTAAACACCTGAGCAGTTCTAACTATAATCTTTATCAAAGAGGTTATTATTGATTGATGGATTGATTGTTGATTGGATGATTTAAATTCATGTTATAAGAAATATTAAATGGGATAGTTGCAGCTGTGATTAACTTATTTATTGTTTAAGTTTTGCTTATAAATCTGAAGTGAGGAGCCTGCAGTGAGAATAGTAAGATCTTGGTAACTTGAATCAGCAGACCTCTTGTTTTTGCAGCAGACCTCTTGTTTTTGCAGCAGGCCTCTTGTTTTTGCTGACCTCTGGTGGTTGAACTCTGCTGTGACGCTTTGACGTGTGAAGATGTTGTTCTTTTGTTTAATGGACTGATGTCATTTATTTAAACTCTAAAATAGATCCAAACACACACACACACTTACATGTTTGTGCTGGAGCTCAGACGAGTGAAATGTTTAGCAGTTGCTGCTGGATCCATCTGAATGATGGTTTTCATTGTTTATTGAAGTGAATCCACAATAACTCTTTTCCTATATTAGTCTCTTTAATCTTCATCACTTTAACGTTTAACTGCCGTCGAGGGAAAACGCGTTCGCTCATGAAGTCGGTAAATCTCCTTCGCTCTCACACAAGTGGAGAGGAGCAGGAGCATGCACGCACACACACACACACACACACACACACACACACACACACACACACACACACACACACACACTGTTTGTTACGAGACAAAGCGGCAGTGAAGCGTTTAACCTGCGGGAAGAAGCGACATTCCTCACGAAATGCTGCTGCTGTTTTCTCAGCAGGATCTGCAGGAATCTATGGCAGCTCAGGAATGTTCACACACACAAACACACACACACACACACACACACACACACACACACACCCTTGTGTGTCACCTGTGGGTCATTTTATTTGAGGGGAACCACCATAATAACCATGAAGTCGATGATCAGTCCTCTCTGATCCTAGCTGAGCAGAGAGATGCTCCTGTAGTGTTACATAACTCGTGTGTGTGTGTGTGTGTGTGTGTGTGTGTGATTGTAATTATTAATATTGTTGGTTCTGTGAAAAGACGAGAGAATCACTGACATGATTCATATGTGTGACCCCTCTACATCCCCCAGAATCCCGTCCTGCTCCGTTTCCTGATGACGTTTAACCACAGAATCTGTCGCCCACCGTCTGAGGCAGGAATTTAAAAACAGAAGTCGGCATTTCCAAAGCTAGTTATATGGTGAAAAGGTTTCTCATAACTCACTCACATTTACTGAAACAAACCACTGTCTTCCTCCCTGTCACACTTTTGTCTCCCACCTCCTCCCTCCCTCCCTCCCTCACACACACACACACACACACACACACACAATGACAGATTGATAATGTGGTCGAGGTTCATCATCAGCTTCTCTCTGCAGATAAAGAAAAAGGTCTGTTGGTTTAACTGAGTGCATATTTCTCTCTCTCACACACACACACACACACACACACACACACACACACACACACACACACATAATCAATAACATAACTATGATCTGCAGAAGTTGCAGGCGTGGTTTATCAGAGGAAACCACTGCTTGTGCTGCGTCAAGTTAGAGAGATAATCCGGGAATAAGCAGCTTCCCCTTCAAAATAAATGTTTTTATTTGCTCGAAAATTGCAATAATCTTTCTTTGGCACTATATTTTAGCTTGATATTACATTGTTTTACTATGTATTTTCATTTAGAAAATCATAATGAAGCGAAAACAGGGAAGCATAGAAATATGTCACTTATGTTATGTTTACGCTGCAAAAGCAAACAGGATGTTGATGTTTTTAAATGTTTCGGTAAAAGTCGTTGGGCTTTTTATTTAATACAGATTCAAGTCCTTGTACAACATGAGCTAGTGTGTGTTGCTCTAATCAATCACAACTTCACTTTTGGGAACTTGCTCAATCTGAGGAAAAAAGAGGAAGAAACTAAATAATAAATGTGACAGAGGGGTTAAACTAAAATATTAAAGGGACAGTTCAGTGATTTTGAAGTGGGGTTGTATGAGTTACTTATGCATAGTTAATATGTCACCTTAAAAAGATGTTTTGCGTTGGTCCCCTCTGCAACAGTGTGACTCAGACTAACGCTGCTTCCACTTCTCCTCCAAACTCTGTTAAATGACTTCACTGATCACCATCTCCATAAGGTCACATATTAACTATGCATAAGTAACTCATACAGCCCCACCTCAAAATCACTGAACTGTCCCTTTAAGCCTCAATTACATTTCTGTCAGAGGTTTAAATATAGACATCTGAGGCATCATTGACAATTTTAAATAAAAGAAGCATATATCGGCCGATGTATCGGTATCGGTAATCTTGTTCTCCCAAACATCGCCATCCATATCGGTCGGGCTCTGGTCGTTTTATTTTGAAGGCGAGCTCACAGGAAGTGCTGCTGCGGCTCCCTGGTCCTCCGCCTCCTGCTGCTGCTCGCGGTCTCACCGGCTCAGTGCGAACAGCCTCCAGCTGCCGTCGCTTCACTTTCACATCAGCAGGTGAGAAAAACACTCGCCTCTCTTATTTTTCTTTTTTTTTAAAGGCTCCAATCAGCTGCGCTGCTTTTGGTTTCACATGTCCGTGTGTTGTTTAGTAAAGTTCCCCCCCCCCCCCGCTGTGTGCGTGTGTGTGTCTCTGTCTGTGTGTGTGTGTGTGTGTGTGTGTGTGTGTGTGTGTGTCTGTGTCTGTGTGTGTGTGTGTGTGTGTGTGTGTGTGTGTGTGTGTGTGTCTGTGTCTCTGTCTATGTGTGTGTGTGTGTGTGTGTGTGTGGCAGCGCAGGTGCGCGAACGCGTAAATTGGCGTTCGTCTGCGCGTAATTGGCGATGCGGCTGCGGTGCCGCAGTGGGTCTTCTGTTTTTTTTGGCTAGTGAAGGCATCCGTCCTCTGCGGGGGCTCGTCGGGCAGCGCATCCCGTGTGTGTGTGTGTGTGTGTGTGTGTGTGTGTGCGCGTGTGTGTGTGTCGCTCCCTCGGGGAGGATCAGCAGCAGGACGGGTCCGACCTGTAACTGAGCAGCTCGACGCTTCTTCCTTTTTTTTGATTCCGTCCCTCTGAGTGCTGGTGAGACGTGACAGCGGAAACCAAACCACCTCCAGTCGGTTCATCACATCCTCTATCACCAACCACCACCTTATCAAACCTCTCATCAGAATCTGTTATGACAGATGATGAGGTGGACTGGTTCCTCCTTCACTGAGCAGAATCACCTCGAAGCTGATTGAACTGAACACCCAACAACAATAATGTTTTGGAGATGTCTTGACTCAGTTATATGATATTTTTTGGAGCAGGGGATTTGTGGAGCTTGAGGTGACGACAAGTATGAAAGAATATTACATAGAGTTTGGACATGAAAGTGAAATGTGATGCGGTATCGTTTCCAGATGCAGGTGTAGTTTTCCTTGAGGCATCGTGCTGTTCCAACTTTGAAGATGCCCAAATATAATATTTCACTCAGGGTTTCCACAACCCCAAAACATGTTTGAATATATTTCCTAGTCAATAGGATTCTGTGGCTCCTCGTCTCCCCCTCCCTCATCCAGGTGTGTAGCAGAATCAACGCTGGCCCCCAGGTGAAAACCTGGAGGCGTCTTTCTGAGAGTCAGAGTTTGTCTCGTCCAGTCTCGGCTCCTGTAGAAACATGATGGACTCCGTGGACGACAACTCGCTCTCCGTGTGGATGCAAGTGCTCATCCCAAAGTAAAACACACAATGATTCTTATAGTTTCAGGTGATTACGTACTAATTGAAACATCGTTAGGTTGAATATTATATTTGATTTCTGCTCCGCGCTCGTCCTTTAATACATAACAGACGTGCTCTTCATCTTGCGGTGATGACTTGACTTATGTGAAAACGCACATGGTCGTGATGCGTTTGTCTTTGTGCAATTATTGCAACGGCGTGTGCTGAAACAACGGGCAGGTGCAGTCGCCGGCGTTGTTTGCGTTTGTCTTCCAATTAATATTAATATATTAATGATATGCAGCGAACACGCCTGCAAAGTGATGTTAGTTTTTCAGGGTAGGTTTTAAAAATATGACTCTTTTTCCATCACTTTGTCGTCCTCTGATCAACTTTCCTAATGTCAACAGTCACTCAAACTTGTTAGAGGTCGTGGGGTCAGGGGGGTCATGGGGGTCATGGGGGTCATGGGGGTCCCGGAACCGTATGAGTTTCACGATCGTCCAGACCTCGACGTGCTTCATGTGTCCGTCTGCAGAATGTGAGTCGTGTTCTGTTGCAATGTTGCTGCAAGACGTGTGAGGAAACAACGTGTCTGAGGAACAGGTTGTTGTAATATGAAAGGAAGTGTGTGTGTGTGTGTGTGTGTGTGTTTTAGAAAGACCTGCTTTTCCTGTATTTGCGTTTGCATTTTTTTTATTGGTTGACTCACTCGTTCACTCCAGTGGAGACTTAACTAATGGGTTTGGCTCTAACAGTCTTGTGCACAGGTAGGATAGTGTGTGTGTGTGTGTGTGTGTGTGTGTGTGTGTGTGTGTGTGTGTGTCTGTGTGTGTGTGTGTGTGTGTGTGTGTGTGTGTGTGTGTGTGTGTGTGTGTGTGCGTGTGCGTGTGTGCGTGCGTGCGTGCGTGCGTGAGATTGCTTATTCATGTAATGGCTCTGCCAGCAAACAGTCGGCAACACAGGAGTGCTTAATTGACTTTGTGGGTGTGTCCGGCTTTTGTACCCAACACACACACACACACACACACACACTGATAGAGAGAGGAGAGCTCAAGGGGCAGTGGGTGTGGTGGTGGGAGAGGTTCATCCTTTGATAAATATTATCTGCAGAACAACGTCTGACGACGACGTCGACGACGGGTCAAACACCACGTGATCGCTGTGAGATTTAAACTGGAGAAGTTGGAAAAGCTTCTTACAAATGTCTGTTCTCGCCAAAAATGCATGAATGTGACTATTGTTCCGTTCAGTTCAAGACATTTAATCCTTAGAATCTGAGGGAAAAATATTAAAAAGGTGTGGCAGTGGCAGTGACAGTCAGGTCTTAAGGTCCGGCTCACGGTCGCTGCTGGAGCCGGTCGAGTTCCTCTCCGGGGGGGGGTCCTGCTGTGTGCACATGGGGTCATTGTCACGTTGAAACAGGAAAGAGACAAAAACACAAACTGTTGGAAACAAATCAACGACCTGAAATATCAAACCGCTGTCGGCCCACATCTGTTTTCTGGATATTCTCTGGACAACAAAACCAGATGACCGCATCCAAACCACATTTGGAGTTGGTTAGAAATACAATCACATCCCTTCAGCTTCATGAAGGGATGGCCCTTCAGAATCTTTGGCTCCTGAAATCGGACGACCATGTCGAAGCCGTGGCAGAAAGGTCGGAGATGTCTGGACACTAATCTGACGTGAGTCACCTACAGACGACAGTGCCGACCGTTTGTCCTCCAGATCTAATTTGAGATGTAAATCTAATTCTCCAAACCGGGACGAACAGATCGATGAGGTCCACATTCTTTTGGCCATAGTTTGAGGAGCCTGATTTGTCAAGTATAAAGAGATCACCGTGGTAACCAAAATGTGGCTGCGCGTGTCACGTTAAATGAAGTCCCCCGCTGGACGAGAGCGCCCGCTCAGTTCCTCACATCTCACACACTCGTCCTCGTCATCGTCTGAAGGAGAAGCGGCGGTTTCATGAGCCGCCGCTTCTCCTCTGGAGAAAAGAAATATTCCCACTTATGGACTTGTTATGGCTCTTCAGTTGAATGACTGTGTGTGTGTGTGTGTGTGTGTGTGTGTGTGTGTGTGTGTGTGTGTGTGTGTGTGTGTGTGTGTGTGTGTGTGTGTGTGTGTGTGTGTGTGTGTGTGTGTGTGTGTGTGTGTGTGTGTGTGTGTGTGTGCGTGCGTGCGTGCGTGCGTGCGTGCGTGCGTGCGTGCGTGCGTGCGTGCGTGCGTGCGTGCGTGCGTGCGTGCGTGCGTGCGTGCGTGCGTGCGTGCGTGCGAGCGTGCGAACGCTCCAAAATGTCACGTGGTGTGGTCAGATGGTCCGTCCTGATGTCGTCTGTTCCTCGACCTCAGTGGTAAAGGTCACGAGGTCAAGGTCAAAGGTTAAAGGAGGATTCACAGGACGTATGAAAAGAGAATCCACTCCTCTGACACTGACCCACGTCGTCATGACGGTGGATGTTATTGATCGTCTGTCGTGGTGAAACGACACATTTCTGAAGATGAACTAGAAAAACCTCAGCTGCTCCATCAGCATGTTTCAGTGGTTTATGATTCATATGTCACAGTAACTGACATCTGGGTCATATTCATCCTCTTCTTCTTCTTCTTTTGAGGAATCTTCTTTCTGTGAAGCTCATTCCCTGAGCGTCCAGAGGATGTGAACAGATCTTATCACGGCGCTGAGTTCCAGGAAACTTCCTAAGTGAAATTGACAATTCGACCGGACGCTCTGGTTCTTCCTTCAGTCGTGTTATTGGAAATCAGACATTTTTTGTGTGTAATCCTGCAGAGAGACGGACAATTGACAGAGACGCAATTTCTTCTTTCTTTTTAGAACTGACTTGTCTTTGTTCGTGGAACAAAATGCGTCAATGTGAACTGGTCCACTGCCACTTCAGTGACACACAGACTTCCTCCTGCCGCGTATACAATGGGGATTTTTTGGATGTAGTGGGAGTGTCAGCTGCTGAACTCGGAGCGCACGCACACACACACACACACACACACACACACACACACACACACACACACACACACACACACACACACACACACACACACACACACAGGTTTGTTGTTGTGCCACTGGTTTGTCCGAGCTGAGTCACGTCAATGACAATCACCTGACGGAGACAAGATGCTGAGAGGCAGGAGAGAGAAATCAGGCGTTTCTTTATATTACCTGGCATCTCTCTCTCACACACACACACACACACACACACACGCACACGCACACACACACACATGCTTATGAAACAGGACAATGAGGCAACACGGGACCGTCCACATCTCACAACGTTGGCATCACTGACACATTAGCTGATCATATGGATAATGTCTGGACGTCCCCATGTTTTAGTGACTTGGTGTTTCTTGTTCTGTTCCCTCGCTCGTCTTCTCTCTCTCCTTCATCCTGTCGTCTACAGCCGAGTGCACGACACTCCCCGAAACTGGAAATACAAGGTTTCTCCTTCGTCTCTTAGTCTCTGTCGGACAAAGGTCGTCGGCATCTTCTAATTTTTTGGGGCTGAGGCCAGTTGCTTTGTTCTTGAATGATCCTGAAATTGCTTCTAGTTCATCATCAACAGCAACAATTTGTGTTTTACAGAGAGACGACAATGATTTTAATGTAAAAATTCAATGCACATGCATTTTATAAAAGTTGTTAACGCTAAAATAATTTCATACTGTTTTAGTTTGAAATATTAGGGGCACGTTTGCTGAAACATGAGGTTCAGTTGTCAATCAAATTCAATATTTATTCATTTGCAACAAGGAGGTAAAGAAAATTTGCCGTGTGTGAATTTGTTCTTTTGATTACTTGTAATTGCATCAGAAAATAAATCCATTTCATTTCGGATCCAAATCATTTGATTGACAGTCAACAGGCTGATGCAGCAGGCGGAGCTGACCAGCAGGTGGCGACGTCACAGTGTCACTCGAACACCTCGGCCTCCGCCGACACAATGACACTGTCGATTAGAATCAAACCACTTCCTCGTTTGGCTCTGACAGAATTAGAACTCGAGAAGCTTTCTGACAAACCATTTCTTTTTATTTTCTTTCCCGTCCTGATGATGATGATCTCTACATATTAAATCTAAAGGAGCTCCAGTTGATTTGACCCCTGAGGTCGTGACGGTGGAGAGGAACAGAGCTTGTGTCTGCAGACAAACAGGCGGAGCGTCTTTGTTGGCCTGAGACACGATCATCAAATCATCCAGACGTCGGCTGGAGGATCGTGAAGGATCTGATTGATGGGATGCACAGTATCGATCAGGAGCAGCACGAGTTATTCCCCCGCTGTCTGTTTGTAAAACTGAACTGAATTTGTGGAATATATTTATTCCCCCAGGTGGTGGTGAAAGTAATTCTCATGGTCCCATGAATCATTTAGCTTTTGAAATGTCAAAGAACCCATTTGACTAATATGATGGGATGAATCTTTGTCGGACGTCTGAGCCTCGCTGCCCTTCTGCATTTTCACAGCTCCGTGTTGTTTCCTGTAAAATATCATCAGTAAATTCTGCCCCACAGGAAGCTGACGCTCATCGGCAGTCAGTGATTGTTCTCTGACTTCCCCTCGCAGGCAGCGCGCTGCTTCTCTATTAGTCTCCAACGTGGTGTGAAATCCAGCTGCACAATCTTGACACTCGCCTGAGAGAATTCATCCGGTCGGATCTTTCCTCAACCACGTGAGCGGTGATGGACGCGGTCGCTGCCTGTGATGCATGAACGTGACTGTACACACTCCTCTCACAATCTGTCCACGATCTCTCTTCATGTAATCCTCCGCTCGACTCCTTCGTTCCCTCTGACCTCGCCGACCTCTGAGTTGTTCTCACCGGTGGAGGAGACGCAGGGCGGCGGTTGCTACGCGCGTCGTCGACGGGGAGACGTGATTTCTGACGCCGCGGCGAGAACTGAGAGCGACGCCCTGACGCGTGGACCCGTCGACTCCGTCCTTCTTCTCCGTATTACACAACAACACCACCTTTTCAATCCACTGTTGACATACAAACAGATTCAGAATTTCTGTCTTTAAATGCAACGTTTGGACTTTGACCGTGGCTGTTGGACTGAGATAGACGCTCACATTCCTCACACAGATAAAAAAAAAAAATCCTTTTACCTGTTACGAGCTTTGACCACGATGTCACTCAGGTCAAAGGTCACATTTTGGATAAATGAGCAATTTGAAGAAATGATTTACGGTTTGAGGGCAGGACACACACACACACACACACATACACACACACACACACACACACACACACTCTCTGTCTGCACCAGACTCCGTAGAGAAATGTTAGGATTTACACAATCTTACTGTCAATGTGTGTGTGTGTGTGTGTGTGTGTGTGTGTGTGTGTGTGTGTGTGTGTGTGTGTGTGTGTGTGTGTGTGTGTGTGTGTGTGTGTGTGTGTGTGTGTGTGTGTGTGTGTGTGTGTGTGTGTGTCACGTCGGCTCGCTGGTGTCGGGGCGGGGAGACGTTCCGGCCTCCGGCTTCATTTGCACTTTAAAAAATATCTTTGTACTGGTTCTGCCTGTTTCCTGAAGAACAAGGTACGTTCAGCCTCTGCAGGTGTGTGTCATGCCCTGGATGCTGATCACACGCCTTGTTCTTCAAGGACGAAGACGCCAGATATTGTCAGACTCTCATCTCGTCAGTGAGGATATTCCTCCTTTCTCTGTTTACTAGATATTAAAACTGAACTTCTGGACTGTCGGTCGGACAAAAACGAGCAGTTTGTAGATCATGTCTCCTTTGGGCTTCAGGAAAGATTGTCCACGATCTAATGACGCTCGGCCGTCGAAATGATTCGTGGATTCTAATCCAGAAAAGTAATGTGCAGATGAATTCACAGACATTGAAGCAGGAAACTTCAGAGGAGCAGTCGAGCGATTTCCTCGACGTGAGCTGACGACTGAGTCCTGGAGGATTCGTCTGCTGACGACTGTCCGCATGTCTTTGACCAACTATCAAAAACCCCATGAAAAGATCTCCAGGGTTACGATCAGGCGCGAGAGAAAGGATGCTGCGAGGACGAGGGAACGTCTGCTACGTTTAGCTTTTTCAGTCAATCGACTACTCGATGAATTGACGAATAGTTGCGCCGCCAATAGATGGAGTTGCTCCAGATGACACCTGATCACACGCCCCCCGCCTCCCCTCCCATGGAGTGTTCGTGGGCCCTGAATTCCACCTCTGACCAATAGCGTCTCCTCCCTCATGCCCCCCCCCCCCCCCGGTGGAGTCCTCCTCCTCCCCCTACTCCTCCTCCGCTGGCCGAGTCGCTGCTGCACTCAGCTCTCAACCTCCCGGACTATCTGACTCTGAACGTGTGTGTGTGTGTGTTGCAGTGTGTGTGTGTGTGTGTGTGTTGCAGTGTGTGTGTGTGAGAAGCAGCCTCTTGGGTTTGTTATGTGGGAGTTTGTTTTCTGACGGAGAGACGTGAGGAGGTGATGAGGAGGACGATGGGCTCCTCTCAGCCTCTGCTGGCTCAGGTTAGTGTGTGTGTGTGTGTGTGTGTGTGTGTGTGTGTGTGTGTGTGTGTGTGTGTGTGTGTGTGTGTGTGTGTGTGTGTGTGTGTGTGTGTGTGTGTGTGTGTGTGTGTGTGTGTGTGTGTGTGTGTGTGTGTGTCACTGCTCAAACTGCAAGATAAATGATAACTAATTGTGTTTTTCAAAATGTCTTAAAGTGTGACGAGTGTCCCAGAAGAACAAGGTGTCAATCAGAGCCTGTCACATGTTTAGTTTTAGTACGTGACTTCAAACGAACCGATGTCGGGACGTCAGTGTCACTGATGAGAAGCGAGAGGATGATTTGAAAAACAAGAGATGGAACTCAACAGCCTGCCACCGGGGGGGGGGGGGTCCACACTGTACCCAATCAATGTGAGTGCTCATCAGGCTGGGCACACACACACACACACACACACACACACACACACACACACACACACACACACAGACACACACACCGGCATCAGTCATCTTGAAATGAAAATATTTTTGCTTGTTTTCAAGGTTCAATAATTACCTTCTCATGATCATATGATCCAACTGAGTCATGACAACACAAGTAGTACTTCAATAGTATTGTCTATATATATCTATATATATATATCTATATACACACACACTATCCTCAGGAGCTGATCTCCTGCTCTTCATTTCTTATCGGCTGACTGTTACTTGACATGAGAGACAGATGAGTTATGATCCTGTGGTCTACAGATTCATGTCATGTTTTTTGTCTTATTTTTATGATCATATTCCATAAAGCGAGCCAGTCAGACACCAGGGGGTCAACAGGACGGCTGGAGAGACGCGTTCCGCCTCTGGAACTCTTTGAATCCCCAGATCTGGTTGACATTTGTTGAGTCAGACCACGGTGATTCTGACCGGAGCTGCGTGAAACACTTTCTGCAAAAGTGAAACACAAGCCAGGAATATGAGGAGTGAGACGTCTGGTCGCTCCCTCTCTCTCCTCACCTCCTTTTTCTTCTTCCTTCACTTGTTCCACCAGGAAATATTGTCCACGCACCTTTAGAAAGGCGCCAATGTGACACACACACTGGACTTATCACACCACGCGATCTCAATGTGGTGGAGGGTTTGAGGACAACAGGCTCCTGTGTTCACTGTGTGTTTCTGCAGAAGCGTTCGTGTGTCGTGTGTGTGTGTGTGTGGTGTGTGTGTGTGTGTGTGTGTGTGTGTGTGTGTGGTGTGTGTGGTGTGTGTGTGTGTGGTGTGTGTGTGTGTGTGTGTGTGTGTGTGTGTGTGTGCGTGTGTGTGTGTGAACCACTTCACCGACTCTGTTAACTAATCTCCTGGAGGACAATAACACATCATTTCAGTTGTAAGACGTTGTCTCAGGACCTTTTGCTGTCGCTCATCCTGCTGCAGTTAATGAACAAGTGAAACCCTCAACTTCCTCCATTCACTCTGCTGCTGCACGTTAATCTAGTCGATGTTTCCTGTGCCGTGGATTAACCTGGCGGCCCCCCGTCCTCCCCCTGCCTGTCCCCCCAGGTGAGCCCCGGGCTCCACACCGAGTGCTAACATGCTGCAGCAGTCCAACCCGACCTCCAGCACCCTGCAGCTGGTGGCCAACGACATGACGGACATCATGGAGAACCTGGACACCCGCGAGCTGGACCTGGGAGACGGCGAGTACGACACCACGGACACCCCCGTCGCAGGTACGCGCCGTTTCATCGGCCATCGGGTTCGTATATCGCATATATAGATGGATGAATAAGTGTATATCTGATGCTGATGCTGTTCTCCAGCGGAGCATCTGCCCTTCTCGGTGATCCACCGCACGGTGGGCTTCAAGCAGCCCGAGGCCGAGGTCTACCTGTCCTCGCCCATCACGGCCAAGATCCTGGAGGTGGAGCGCTTCACCGCGGCCCAGGACCGCTTCAACGTCACCACGCAGAGGAGCGTCAACAAGGTGCACGGCGCCAGCAGCAAAACGGGATTATCGCAATTATTTTAAAAACGTGTATTTCTAAATGTGTGTGTGTGTGTGTGTGTGTGGTTTGTGTGTGTTTGTTTGTGTGTGTGTGTGTGCGTGTGGTGTGTGTGTGGTTTGTGTGTGTTTGTTTGTGTGTGTGTGTGTGTGTGTGTGTCTGTGGTTTGTGTGTGTGTGTGTCTGTGTGTGTGTGTGTCTGTGTGTGTGTGTCTGTGTGTGTGTGGTTTGTGTGTGTGTGTGTGTGTGTGTGCGTGTGGTGTGTGTGTGGTTTGTGTGTGTTTGTTTGTGTGTGTGTGTGTGTGTGTGTGTCTGTGGTTTGTGTGTGTGTGTGTCTGTGGTTTGTCTGTGTGTGTGTGTCTGTGTGTGTGTGTGTGTGTGTGTGTGTGTGTGTGTGTGAGTGTGTGTGCGTCTGCGTGTGCGTGTTCAGTCGTTGCCGGCGGTGTTCAAGATCGAGATGAAACACGGTGAGTTCACGTGGCTGGTGAAGAGGAAGGAGAAACACTTCATGGAGCTGCACAAAGAGCTCCGGACGTACAAGACCTTCATGAGGCTGCCGCTGCCGTCCCGCAGGTGAACACGCGCCGGGGGGCCGAGGATGTCCGGTGAACGGGCGTGGATCAGATTGACTGTAAATCCAACAAGCGCCTGACCGACCCTCTGTCATGTCCCTCCGCAGTCACACGATCAAGAGGAACACGGCGGCGAGGAGCGAGGTGACGCCGATACCCAACCTGCCCCGAGGAGGTCGCGACGAGCTGGCCCGGGAGGAGCAGGTGTCCAGTCGCAGGGTGCGTCCGTCACTCGCTTTCCTTTCTACCCATTTATTAAATTTTGGATGTGATTGTTAATTATGGGCCGATGCTTCTTTTTCCTTTTGTTGCAGAGACAACTGGAGGACTACTTGAACAACCTGCTCAAGATGCCGATGTACAGGAACTACCACGCCACGGTAACGGACGGGGACAATGTTCATGCTGCCAGGTCTTCAAGAAAAGGATTTTGATGATATGCAGCAACGGGAAGTTAAACATTTTGATTGTTGTCATTTCTCAGATGGAGTTCATTGACGTTAGCCAGCTCTCCTTCATCCACGACCTGGGACCAAAGGGCTTGTACGAGCCACTCACTGTAAGATG
>NC_061535.1:14870000-14882500 GCF_022379125.1 Scophthalmus maximus
AAATATGATTATTTCAACAACAGAATATCTTCAGCTCTTCTTTAAAGTCTTTAAAGGTAAAAAAAAGTATTTTTTAAAATATATTACTAGTAAAATTGTGGCCAAATGTGGATGGTAAATATATATGTACAGAATTTACATATATATTTTAAAACTTTAATGGGTTCATCCATCTCAATTATTGATTCTTCCATTTTCTGCAGCTCATTCAGGACTTGAATGATGAATTATGATTAATCCATGATATTATTTTGAATTACTGTTCTCATTCTCAGGCGGATGAATATAATATTAAAAGTTGTGTTTATCAATGTCCTCGTGTTGATGTTTTTTTTGTTTTGTTTGTTTTTCACAGCAACAAGGAATTAAAATCTGTGTGATGCTGTACAAGGAGGTGGAGTTGGCGCTGGGCATCAACTCCGGCTACAGCAAGAGAACGCTGCGGCACCTTCACCCCAACATCAAGGTGAGCGTAACGCAGTCGCGTGTGTGTGTGTGTGTGTGTGTGTGTGTGTGTGTGTGTGTGTGTGCGTGTGTGTGTGCACGTTTTTTTACACGTGCGTTCGTTCGCCAGGTGATGCGTCACCCAGACCACGTCTCGTCTGCCGTCTACCTGTGGGCGCATCACGAGAAGATCGTGGTCATCGACCAGTCGGTGGCCTTCGTGGGCGGGATCGACCTGGCGTACGGACGCTGGGACGACCGGGAACACCGGCTGACGGACGTCGGCAGCGTCACACTGTCTCACTTGGAGCAGGTGACACACACACACACACACACACACACTTCCCTTCTGCTTCTCTGTCTCTCGGACTCATTCTGACTCATGTACTTGCTGACACCCAACGGCTTGTCTTTTATTATTATTCCCAGGCTAGCTCCGCCTCCTCCAGTCACACGGCCCCGCCCAACGGCGGAGGCGTTTCCCAGAGCAACGGGAAGGGAATTTTTACGGTGTCGGACACGATGGACCAGCCCAAGCTGAAGAGTCAGGGCAGGATGAAGAGGACCAGGTTCAGCATCAGGAAACACCTGCAGAAACACGGCCTGGCCCAGGCCGACAGCGACAGCGACCTGGAGAACGAAGAGAGTGAGTGACACACACACACACACGCACAAAATAAATATTTTATATATATTTTATATTGTCTAGCAAACAGCTAAATTTATTAAATCTGTTAAAATTTTCCGACATTGAGCTTTGAGAAAAACAGAATATTTGTTGAGTTTATCTTTTTGTGGGATTAAAGGGAAAAATAAACTTCAACTGCAACAAACAGTTTCTGCAGCAATAAATCAAACTTTGCTCTTATTTTTTCAAATATATACACATCGGTATCGGAACTCCATCGCCTCCTAATAATCCATATTGGTTGGAGATTTATTACGTATTCATATTGTTTTCCAGATGATTATATGAGATTAAAATGAAAACCGAGGGTGATGCAGCAGCAGCACGACAAACATCACAACACTGTTATGAAGTTATTACTGTCATGAGTCAAATTTCCTTTATTAAGCCCTGGGATTCCAGTGTTGTTCTGTGCGGAGTGAAGTTAAATTTGATTTCAACAACTCAACATCGTTCAGTTTTTCAGTAACGTGAAGAGTTCAAGAACAAACTCTTGTGGTTCTTGTCACTGCGCTGGCTCGTCTGTGTTGTCGCGCTGCGTCGGCGTCGGCGTCGGCCTCAGTGCTGTGGGATGCTGCTCCTCTGTCCAGGTCTCTCCAGCAGCGTCACCAGCAGCCGGCACGGCCTGATCCCCGGCAGGCTGGCGGAGCTGAGGGCCAACTCTCCCGCCGTCGGCGGTCAGAGTCAGGCCGGTGAGTCGGGGCTGCTGATTGGCCGCTCGCATCCCGGTTTCCATTGTTGGGCCATTTGCCGTGGTTTCCATCTTGACGTGACCGGCCTGCGGCTCCGCGTGTGTGTGTGTGTGTGTGTGTGTGTGCGTGACTGTGGCGCAGGTCAAAGGTCGATCTCGATCAGTCTGATGGGACTCAAAACTCTCTTTTTCATTTTATCATGAGTATTATAGACATGAGTTGTTAATCGATTAGTAATCAACAACTAAATTAACCGCCAACTATTTTGATCATCGATTAATCGCTTCAAGTCGTTTTTATGAAGGAATAAAAACTCACCCTTCATCATTATCACGTTTCTTTCCTGGACACGTGTTTTCAGTTCTGCAGTCAAACAGACGCCGTCAGGTTTATTTTTTCATGAGCCGGCGGACTTTCCTCCATTTTGTTTGCCGGACTCATCTGGTGTTGATTCCTGCCGATAGACGGGAACAAGTGTCAGAGACGAGCGCCGGGCAAACAAACACTAACTCTTCCCTCCGATTACCTGCATGCAATTTCACTTCTGTCCATTCGTGAGGTGAGTAAACACGACTTCAGCTCCTCGCACGTCCCTCTGCTCTCTGCTGCGGCTCAGGTTTGATAAACCTCGGCTGTGTTGGAAAGTCCACAGGAAGAGACACCGGGAAACTCTCAGGTCGTCTCCTGCAGGAGCATCGATTCTGTGTGGACGATGATTTGTTCTTCGTACAACCGAGTGTGTGTTGGTGTGTTTCAGGAAGCAGCTCGGTGCGAAGTCTGCACACGGGGGTCGGAGAGTTGTTTGGAAACACGCGGTTCTGGCACGGAAAAGACTACTGCAACTTTGTGCACAAGGACTGGATCCAACTGGACAAACCCTTCGACGGTAAACTAAGTGAACCAGGTCCCGCTGTAGTGAAACACAGTTTTAATTCAACCTCTCGTCCTTTAACACGTCATCGCTTTCCCAGACTTCATCGACCGACACACGACTCCCAGGATGCCCTGGCATGACATCTCCTCGGTGGTGCACGGGAGCGCGGCGCGCGACGTGGCCAGACACTTCATCCAGCGCTGGAATTTCACCAAGGTCAGAGGTCGCGCCGTCACCGAGTCGGGGAGCGAAGGGAAACAAAGAGCGGCCCGCAAATTTTAAGGGTTTGAATCCCTGTGTGATTGAGTGCGATGTGGGGAAACCGTCCCGCTCGTTCGCGGAGGCTGCATTCATGAGTCTGTTTCTCCCATCATGCCTCAGTTCTTCTCCCGTTCCTCCAACAGCTCATGAAGCCGAAGTATCGCTCTCTGTCGTTCCCGTATCTGCTGCCCAAGTCTCACACCACGGCCGGAGAGCAGCGCTACCAGGTCCCCGACTGCACCAACGCCAAAGTGCAGGTCGGGCAATGGCTCTCTCGATGAATATATATTAAAAAAAATGAATAAATAATTATTTTTGCACTTACATGCATAAATAAAATTGCACATTAACATAATAACAACACAGTAAACACAACTTAACTCCAAACACAGACACTATCGTAAAATTAAAGCATCAATAAGCATAAAGTCAACAAAATTGTGACATAATAATAATAATAGATAATAATAACAGCAGTGTCTTCCCTCTCTCCCAGATCCTTCGCTCGGCCTCAGACTGGTCCGCCGGCATCAAATACCACGAGGAGTCCATCCACAACGCCTACGTCCACGCCATCGAGAACAGCCGACACTTCGTCTACATCGAGGTACGACATGTACACGTACAGTCTGAACCAGGTTACCATAGCGACAACAACACCGATACGTAAGCGAGTATTTCAATCCAGAGTCTTCCTCCCAAGTGTCTCTGGTTAGTTCACGGACATCAGGGAATGTGCAGCGTCTGTGAGTGACATAATATAATATAAGTAACAGAGAAGCGTCTGACACGATGAGCCGCTGAAGAAGTGCTCATCGCACATAACAATATATTTTTATATTTTGGATTATAATCTTCTCCATTATTCCTTATTATTGAAACATTTAAGAAGTTAATTGTCATGTACACAGTAAGACATAAGTATGCACTGGGCAATTAAAGTCTTATTCTGCAAGTTTCCCTTCACACAAAAATGTATATACTAAAAACTAAGATAAAATATTAAATATGTACAGAAGAACAAAAATGTATTTACAGTCTGGTGGAGCATAGCTCAATAATTTTCTTATTTTTTTATGATACAATAAAACACAATCATTTATTTTCTTATGTATTTTTTCGAGACGTTTTCTGTGATGTTTTGTATAAACTGAATATGAATTTTTCTATAGTTTTTTCAGAAAAGGAGCTCAAGATGAACGTGAGACCTGATTGTAAAAGACACAAACGTTTGTTTTCTCTCTCTCTCAGAATCAGTTCTTCATCAGCTGCGCAGACAACCGACACGTTTTCAACAAGATAGGAGACGCGATCGCTGAGCGCATCATCAGAGCGCACAGGTGACACACACACACACACACACACACACACTTTATCAAAGATTCAATTAAATGAACACACTCTTTGTCGTGGACACACATAATAATCACACACTCACATTGGTTTTGTGTTTGTGCAGTTCGGCTTATCACGAAAGGGTTTCTCAGAAACACACACACACACACACACACAGTGTATATTGTTGGTCTTGATCCTGTTGGACTCTACTTATCGTTTATACCTTCCAGGTGACTAATAGATTTCATATTGTGAGTCGTGTTGGACGTGGCCTCAGCGAGGATATATGTTTTAATAGTTTCCTATTTACACTTCAGTCTCTCTCTCTCTCTGGGTCATGTTGTGTTGTCAGGGCTTATCAGCGGACACACACACACACACACACAGGCTCTATGTGGCGCACACACACACACACACACACACAGGCTCTATGTGGCGCACACACACACACACACACACACACACACACACACACAGGCTCTACGTGGCACACACACACACACACACACACACACACACACACACACACACACACCTGACCTGGTCCTTTCCCGGCTTTTTAAAAAAGTACTGAGTACTGAGTTGTGCTTTTTTTTCAGCCCATCACGTTCTTTTATGCAGAAATCATGTGAACTATGTGAATAATATTAATAAATCAAATGTTTCCTCTCTCTCACAGGGAGGGTACGAGGTACCGAGTGTACGTGGTGACGCCTCTGCTGCCGGGCTTCGAAGGAAACATCAACACCGGAGGAGGCAGCGCCATCCAGGCCGTCATGCACTTCAACTACAGGTGTGTGTGTGTGTGTGTGTGTGTGTGTGTGTGTTGTGCACCCATGAACCCACCCGCTGCTGTTTGAGTGTGTTTGATGAGGGTGAAATCCCAGACGGAGCCACTGATGGATTACCGCCACACCTTCGCCTTCACAGTTATTAACCCTGCGTCTACTAGTGTGTGTGTGTGCGTGTTCGTGCGTGTGTGTGTATGCAGACATTCATTGTGTAGCCTTGGGTCCTTGTGTAACCACAAACTCCCCGTGCACACACACTGACAACACAAAGGCTGAGTACTGAGAGGAACGCGTGTCGCTCTGTCTCCGCTCTCCTGCAGGACCATGAACCGAGGAGACCAATCCATCATCTCGCAGCTCCGCAGAGAGAGTAAGTCGGAGGCCTTCAACCCTGAAAAGAATTCAGATCCTCCTTTGTTTATATCGACTGATGTGAGCACCAGAGACTGTAGCACCTCTAAGTCTTATTATCTCAGACAAGAAGTCCATAGTTTCAGTCGCACGCTGTGAGAGTGTAACTGTGACTGCTGTGCGATATGAAACTGTCCTGCTGCGTCCTCGTCCCTCAGTGGGAGACCAGTGGATGAACTACATCTCCATCGCCGGGCTGCGGACTCACGCCGAGCTGGAGGGGAAGCTGGTCACCGAGCTCATCTACGTCCACAGCAAGATGCTCGTCGCCGACGACAACACCGTCATCATCGGTAATTCAAACGGGTTTCTCATCATATTTATATCCTCATCAAAAAGATCTGATAAAAGAAGCATCATCTGATAAGATTATGAGGTTTTTATAATCATAGATTTATACTCTGACCCATGTGACAGTTTGGTCATATATCTTCAAAATCAAAGGTTTTACATTAATATTAAACATTATTCTGCAGATGTTTGTTATTTTGTCCAGGTTCATTTCGCTATTATATAGATTATTATTAAAAAATAAATGAAACCATGAAGTTTCCAGTGGAAGAAACCGTGATCAGGATTATTAAATCAGATTTAAAATATTCAACAGATTGAACTCAGAACTGAATGTTTTTATATCAGACATTTTTTTAAAAAGTATGTTGAGGTTTGGTGGCAGACGAGGTGTGACAGCGCCACCGTGTGTCCCCTCTGTGTCACTGCAGGCTCCGCCAACATCAACGACCGCAGCATGCTGGGGAAGAGGGACAGCGAGGTGGCGGTGATCGTGGAGGACTCGGAGACGGTCGCCGCGGTGATGGACGGGCAGCCGTACCAGGCCGGGAGATACGCCCTGCAGCTCCGCCTGGAGTGCTTCAAGTACGGATCCAGGAATCCTGGTTTATTATTATTTTTGATCCAGTGCTTCAATTTTTTCTAGATTTATCTCTTGGACCATTTTCCAAGAATGCTTTTTTATTCACATTAAATGTCAGATCTTTTACTTGAGTTTAAATCAAGATTATCGAGTTCAAGTCTTGCAACAGAGCAAAGCTTTAATTTCAAATCTCTTTTTATAATGTAAAATCATAGTTTGAATAAATGAAACGACTAACAACGTATAAATATCACTCGTCGCTCCTCTCTTTACTTTCTGGAAGTACTGATGATTGAAGAAAGTTTCCGCTCATTGTCCTTCTTTATTTCTGTGATATTTCTTCATCATTTCTTCATCATGCTTTGCCAAATGTCTCCGCTCGCAATTTCCTGCAGCGTTTGACGCTTCCTCTCCGTCCTCCTCTCTCCCGTCAGAACGATCCTCGGCGCTCACACCGACTCGTCCATCGACGTGTCCGATCCCATCAGCGACCACTTCTACAAGGAGGTGTGGATGGCCACCTGCGCCCGCAACGCCACCACCTACCAGAAGGTGGAGTCTTAACGTCGCACCGCTTCCCAAACGCTCGGCAACAATTATATTCTTTATATTTAAAGCTACATGTGTGTAATATTTAGAATAACTTATTCACAGAAATATAATATACTGTCCATAACTCTGTTCATATATGAGTTATATATAGTTCCATGAGGTGGACCGACCTCTGTGTGAGTCTCCATGTTTCTGCGTCGTGTTGAATACGGTTGTTGAACTAAACGCTCCAGAATATGTCGCGTTTACGTTGAATTTTCAGACGCCGCCGGAAACAGGAAATGGAATCAGAAGTGCGCCGCCATAACGTGTCCCCTGTCGGTCCTCAGTTGGTTGCGTTTCTTTCAACTTTACCACCAGATGGCGCCAGAAAATTACAAATATTACACACTGGGGCTTAAAATGAAGTTTGTCTAGATTTGGTTTCACACTTATCAGATCCATATTTCATTGGTGTAAGTGTGGAAAGAAACGACAATGTTAATGCTCATTTTTGTGGCTTTGTAGGGTAAAATTAAGAGACATTATTACATGTAAGCATGAATATTATTGTAATTATTTTGATTTGTTTGAGGTTGTTTTTAAGATGATAGTTTAATTTAAAGCTCAACTTCTCTACTAAATGGAAGTGACGCTGATTTAAGGCCATTTTCAAGAATCTTTATTTATTTTTTTCAAATGCTTGGTGCTTCTGAAATATATATATATATATAAGAAACCAGTGGCCAACCAAGTTCTCCTCTTCGGCTCTGCCAGGTTTTCCGCTGTTTGCCGTCCAGCGACGTCCGCAACATCCTGGATCTGGAGGGCTTCCTGGCCAAGACGGGCCTGGACAAGGACGACCCGCCGCGCGCCCGCGAGGAGCTGAAGAAGATCCGCGGCTTCCTGGTGCAGTTTCCTCTCCAGTTCCTGTGCGAGCAGAACCTGCTCCCTCCCATGGGCTCCAAGGAGGCCATGGTGCCCATGGAGGTCTGGACCTGAGAGTCCGCTCCTCGTGTGGACGATCGCCGACCTGCCGCCATTTTGGAGGCTGAAAACATGTAAATGTAGCTGCTGTGATTTATTGCTCTTATTGGAACATTAAACAAAACATCTCCGCTCTTATTAGCTATGAAACAAAACTGTCATCTGCTAACATCTGTCTTTTTAATATCAAATCCAGCGGCCGGTAGTTTTGGCCTGTTTTCGCCCCGAGTCCAGACTCGCAGGTGAAACGCCCCCAAAAGAACAAAGATCCGGCCACATAATAACTATTTATATGTTCTGTGAACAACACAGGTTTTAAGTCGGCGAGATTTTTTTATTTGTTAATTTGATAAATGGAGATTATTAAGGGCCATAAAATAAAATGAAACGTGCTGACACTTCACTGTCATGGCGACGAGGGACAATCTCAGCATGAACCTCAGCCTCCAAAATGGCGTCAGCTGTGGAAGACACACACAAACACACACACACACACACACACACACACACACACACACACGTCATTACGAGACTGTGACTTCTCAAACACACACAGACACAAAAAGACACTAAGAAGTTGACCAGCAGACGCAGACAGGAACTCTCACAGTGCCTGAAAAGACTCCGTCCTCGACAGAATCTTCTTCCCAACGACACTATGCAACGTCCGGGGGCCGGTGGACGCAGCTCCGACGCTCCTGTGCTTGAAAAGACAGTAAAAAAAAAAAGAAAAAAGAGAGACTTTAATGAAAAGAGGACGAAGGAGCTCCAACAGAAAGAAAAACCCCGAGTGCCAAAGAAGACGGAGCGTCGCCCCACGACGTTAATCCAGTCTGAAACATTTCATCGTTCCATTGAGCCGGAAGTGATCTGATCTGATCTGATCTGATCTGATCTGTTCTGTTCTGATCTGATCTGATCTGATCTGATCTGATCTGTTCTGATCTGTTCTGTTCTGTTCTGATCTGTTCTGATCTGATCTGTTCTGATCTGATCTGATCTGATCTGATCTGTTCTGATCTGATCTGATCTGATCTGTTCTGATCTGATCTGTTCTGATCTGATCTGATCTGATCTGATCTGATCTGTTCTGATCTGTTCTGATCTGATCTGATCTGATCTGATCTGATCTGATCTGATCAGATCTGTTCTGATCTGATCTGATCTGATCTGATCTGTTCTGATCTGATCTGTTCTGATCTGATCTGATCTGATCTGTTCTGATCTGATCTGATCTGATCTGATCTGTTCTGATCTGATCTGATCTGTTCTGATCTGATCTGTTCTGATCTGATCTGATCTGATCTGTTCTGATCTGATCTGATCAGATCTGTTCTGATCTGATCTGTTCTGATCTGATCTGATCTGATCTGATCTGATCTGATCTGTTCTGATCTGATCTGATCTGTTCTGATCTGATCTGATCTGATCTGATCTGTTCTGTTCTGTCCTGATCTGATCTGATCTGATCTGTTCTGATCTGATCTGATCTGATCTGATCTGATCTGTTCTGATCTGATCTGTTCTGTTCTGTTCTGTTCTGATCTGATCTGATCTGTTCTGTTCTGATCTGTTCTGATCTGATCTGATCTGATCTGATCTGTTCTGTTCTGTTCTGTTCTGATCTGATCTGATCTGTTCTGTTCTGTTCTGTTCTGTTCTGATCTGATCTGTTCTGATCTGTTCTGATCTGATCTGATCTGATCTGTTCTGATCTGTTCTGTTCTGTTCTGATCTGATCTGATCTGATCTGATCTGATCTGATCTGTTCTGTTCTGATCTGATCTGATCTGTTCTGATCTGTTCTGTTCTGATCTGATCTGATCTGATCTGTTCTGATCTGATCTGTTCTGATCTGTTCTGTTCTGATCTGATCTGATCTGTTCTGTTCTGATCTGATCTGATCTGATCTGTTCTGATCTGATCTGATCTGATCTGATCTGATCTGATCTGTTCTGATCTGATCTGTTCTGATCTGATCTGATCTGATCTGATCTGATCTGATCTGATCTGATCTGTTCTGTTCTGTTCTGATCTGTTCTGATCTGTTCTGATCTGATCTGTTCTGATCTGATCTGATCTGATCTGTTCTGTTCTGTTCTGATCTGATCTGATCTGATCTGATCTGTTCTGATCTGTTCTGTTCTGTTCTGATCTGATCTGATCTGTTCTGTTCTGTTCTGTTCTGATCTGATCTGATCTGATCTGTTCTGATCTGTTCTGTTCTGTTCTGATCTGTTCTGATCTGATCTGATCTGATCTGTTCTGATCTGTTCTGATCTGATCTGATCTGATCTGATCTGTTCTGATCTGATCTGATCTGATCTGATCTGATCTGATCTGTTCTGATCTGTTCTGTTCTGATCTGATCTGATCTGATCTGATCTGTTCTGATCTGATCTGTTCTGATCTGATCTGTTCTGTTCTGATCTGATCTGATCTGATCTGATCAGAACATTTTTTTTTTTGTGCTTGTTCGTTCTCTGCATCCATTTTGACTGGAAGAATTAAAGCTGCGGGTCAAATTCCAGTTATTTCTTTTAAAGATCTTAACGGCAAACTCAGATATTCACTCAGTTCCTTCATTAGAAATGCTTCTCATCCTGTTTTGATACTTGTACGAAAAGTACAAACAAAATCACAGACAAATGAACCATATGACCCTTTTTTTGTTGTTGTTTCTCTTAACTCCATAACCCACAGATTCAACTTTATCATTTAGCAAACAGATGTTTACTGTTCATCATTATGAGTCTTATTTTATTATTTGATCCTTTTGGAGGCAGCAGAACAAACCAGATGAGCCCGTTTGTCATCTTGTAAAGATTCTGTGGTGAAACGTGCAAATGTGATCATTTGAAATTTTTTCTCATATGAGAATATTGTTGAGTGGCACTTTAAAGATGCTATATTGAATATTATATCATATTTCCGGCACAGTGCTCGGGAGTTGGTCGGGGAGAGGTGATAATATGTCAGAATGAAACGTTAGTACAGTTATTATGTGATAAATATAAACTCAAGTTCAGGTTTTGCTCTTGTTTGGGGACCGGCTTGAATTTTAAATTCAAAACCAACTCTGGAACGTTGAAGATTCCTCGGTGTCTATGATCTGCATGACGACTGGTATGACACATCTCTTGTACAGTAGCTTGACAGCATGACAGCAGCTCATTGCCATTAAACCTAACGGACGCATGAACGAACTCCTCTTCGTCCTCTGTCGATGGGCCTGACTCCGCCTGACTCCGCCTGACTCCACCTGACTCCGCCTGACTCCACCTGACTCCACTTGACTCCACCTGACTCCACCTGACTCCACTTGACTCCACTTGACTCCGCCTGACTCCGCCTGACTCCGCTTGACTCCACCTGACTCCACTTGACTCCACTTGACTCTACTTGACTCCGCCTGACTCCACTTGACTCCGCCTGACTCCGCCTGACTCCACCTGACTCCACCTGACTCCACTTGACTCCACCTGACTCCACTTGACTCCGCCTGACTCCACTTGACTCCGCCTGACTCCACCTGACTCCACCTGACTCCACTTGACTCCACCTGACTCCACTTGACTCCACTTGACTCTACTTGACTCCGCCTGACTCTACTTGACTCCACTTGACTCCACCTGACTCCACTTGACTCCACTTGACTCCACTTGACTCCACCTGACTCCACTTGACTCCACTTGACTCTACTTGACTCCGCCTCACTCCACTTGACTCCACCTGACTCCACTTGACTCCACTTGACTCCGCCTGACTCCACTTGACTCCACCTGACTCCACTTGACTCCACCTGACTCCACTTGACTCTACTTGACTCTACTTGACTCCGCCTCACTCCACTTGACTCCACCTGACTCTACTTGACTCTACTTGACTCCACTTGACTCCACCTGACTCCACTTGACTCCACCTGACTCCACTTGACTCCACTTGACTCTACTTGACTCCGCCTGACTCTACTTGACTCCGCCTCACTCCACTTGACTCCACTTGACTCCGCCTCACTCCACTTGACTCCGCCTCACTCCACTTGACTCCACCTGACTCTACTTGACTCTACTTGACTCCACTTGACTCCACCTGACTCCACTTGACTCCACTTGACTCTACTTGACTCCACCTGACTCCACTTGACTCTACTTGACTCCACCTCACTCCACTTGACTCTACTTGACTCCACTTGACTCCGCCTCACTCCACTTGACTCCGCCTCACTCCACTTGACTCCGCCTCACTCCACTTGACTCCACCTGACTCTACTTGACTCCACTTGACTCCACCTGACTCCACTTGACTCCACCTGACTCCACTTGACTCCACTTGACTCTACTTGACTCCGCCTGACTCTACTTGACTCCGCCTCACTCCACTTGACTCCACTTGACTCCGCCTCACTCCACTTGACTCCGCCTCACTCCACTTGACTCCACTTGACTCCACTTGACTCCGCCTCACTCCACTTGACTCCGCCTCACTCCACTTGACTCCACTTGACTCCACTTGACTCCGCCTCACTCCACTTGACTCCGCCTCACTCCACTTGACTCCACTTGACTCCGCCTCACTCCACTTGACTCCGCCTCACTCCACTTGACTC
>NC_061535.1:14887500-14892500 GCF_022379125.1 Scophthalmus maximus
AATGTGTGTGTGTGTGTGTCTGACAGAGAGAAACACACTGATGATACCTGGTACACTTATTTGGATTTGACATGTGCTCAGTTCAAGATGAACTATAGATATCACATGTGACTTGAGGTGTGTGTGTGTGTGTGTGTGTGTGTGTATGGGGGCTTCTTTCTTTTCTCCTTCTGCCTGCTGCTTACGCAACCCAGTTGTACCTGCAGAGCAACAATCAAGTCTGGGCATGATCAACCGGGCGGGACCACAACTGTGTGTGTGTGTGTGTGTGTGTGTGTGTGTGGATACAGACACACAAACAAACACTGGGGGACAAAGAAAGACGGAGGGAGAGGAAGGAGGATCATAAGAGAGAGATGTGCATGTTCTTCTCAACATGTGAATCTCTCCCTCAGTGACACGACGACTGGAAATTAGGTCAGTGAGGACGGAGCAGAGAGAGAGAGCTGGGGGGAAGCATTTCAGCGTGACGCAAAGCCTGTCTCTCACACACACACACACACACACTCACACACTTCCCGAGCGTCACATCCCAAACGATCTCGTCTGATCATCTCATGTAGTTTGACCCATCTTCACCTTCCCCATTCACCTCCTCTTCCTCTTCCTCCTCCTCCTCTATCTCTTCCCCATTCACCTCCTCCTCTCCCTCCTCTTCCTCCTCTCCCTCTTCCCCTTCCTCCTCTTCCTCCTCCTCCTCCTCTATCTCTTCCCCATTCACCTCCTCCTCCTCTTCCTCCTCTTCCTCCTCCTCCTCTTCCTCCTCTCCCTCTTCCCCTTCCTCCTCTTCCTCCTCCTCCTCCTCTATCTCTTCCCCATTCACCTCCTCCTCCTCTTCCTCCTCTTCCTCCTCCTCCTCTTCCTCCTCTCCCTCTTCCCCTTCCTCCTCTTCGTCCTTCGTCAGTGCTCTCGTCCACGGCCTCCACTTGTTATTTGTTTCCATTTTCTTCAGACGAAATAGATTCAGGAGGAAAGAAAACCCAGATTAATGAACAGCTGCAGGTCGTCTTTAGATCCAGGGCGAGGTTGAATTGTCAAATTTGCTTAGGAAGTTTCATAAATCTTCAAAATGAACCAGGAAGTGTTTCCTCGGCACCGTGATAAGAGATGTTCAGATTCTCTAAATGTTTAGGAAAGGTTATTCCTTTCCTATCTCCTTTAGCAGAGGACACAGTGGAGCTTCCTATGTGAGAGGAAAGGAGAAACAGACCCACAATGCATTGGGGCAGAGAAATTTAACGTGACGCGCCATGAACGAACGTAAACGATTCAATCTGAAGAATTAGAGTATGAATATGTCGGAGAAGGGACGCACGTCATCATGTTTATTGATGTCCATACTCTGAGATTTGTAGTTTCACCACGACAGACGCATCAACAACATCCGCCGTCACATGCCGACGTGGTTCAGTGTCAGTGGAGCCTAGTGGACGACCCGCTCTGTGTTTATACCCACCGTGACGTCAGCCATTGGTTTAGAAGTTTTCTTCCTGCCGCCATCTTGGTTTTTAAAAAAAACAGAAGTGACCATATTTGGAGGAGCGAGGGGTGTGGCCTATGTCCTGACGAGCGACAACACGTGTGTACAGGTGTGTGTGTGCGCGTGCACGTGAGGGCTCCGTCCTCCGGGAGTAGATGTGCTTCTGTTTGACCTTGAGTGAAAAGGGGAACGCTGCTTGTTAAGCTAATCCCCATCAGGAGACTCCACTGTAATAGTGCCAACGCTCTCCTGTGGCCTACACACACACACACACACACACACACACACACACACACACACTCAGAGAGAGGTGCTTTAAGATCAAGACTTGTGTTTTGGAAGGTTTATTGAAATTTAATCAGCTTGAAGATGAGATTATCACGTGTGTGTGTGTGTGTGTGTTCGTGTGTGTGTGTGTTTTCAACTCCTACGTGTGTGTTTGAATTTGCCTGCTCGCCTTCACCCGTCCACACTTTCCATTATTTTGTTATCGATGGCAATATTTGGGAGAAAAAAATAATAATGTTTTTTTCTCCTCCCTCATCTCTCTCTCTCTCTCTCTCTCTCTCTCTCTCTCTCTCTCTCTCTCCCCCTCTCTCCCCCTCTCTCTCTCTCAGGACCCCGCTGGCATCTTCGAGCTGGTCGAACTGGTTGGAAATGGAACCTATGGGCAGGTCTACAAGGTGAGACGTCAATCATCCCTCACCCTCTATAGTGCCGCGTGTGTGTGTGTGTGTGTGTGTGTGTGTGTGTGTGTGTGTGTGTGTGTGTGTGTGTGTGTGTGTGTGTGTGTGTGTGTGTGTGTGTGTGTGTGTGTGTGTGTGTGTGTGTGTGTGTGTGTGTGTGTGTGTCTTGTTGCTCATTTAGAAAGCTGTTTGACACACTCACACACTGATACACACACATTCACTCTGTCCGCTGGACGTTCACTATCGATCCATTGTTTCCACAAGGCGACGCCTCCTTTTACCGAGATGATTGATGGAGCGGCGTCCGTCCGAGCTGCGGTCGATCGCTAGGCATCGTGGGTAAATTAAGATGTTGGGCTTTCTTCTGCACTTCCTGATTGTTGTGACAGCGTCATGTTTTTATTACAGTAGATCATGTTAAATGGATAAAGTGCATCAGAAACCAAAGGCCTGGAGACACTGACCTTCATGATTGAAGTATTTGGACAATGAGACGATTGAATGGATTTATTATGGCACCTTTTTTAATTTGAAATAAAATAAAAGATGCTTCATTAAAATGTCACGTATCTGCTTTAATCTGAGGAGCTTTTATGTGAGTGGACAAAGAAATGTGTGGCTCCTTTAACCCTGTTACTGTTAAACAGTTTCAATTCATCCTGTCTGGATCAGTTTCTACTATTTGTTGCTAGATGAAGTCAATATTTTCCAGATAGAAAAAACATTTTAGTGTAGAAATAAATATAAAAAAGCGTTGTAGTAGAGAGCAGAGATGTCGCCAGATTTAGATATGTTCAGTAAATGATCGTACTCGTGTCACGACGGTGTTTGACACACTTCCTTTTTTTTTTTACCTGCTGAGAGAAAGTTCCCTGTGTTCTGAACTCCGTCGCAGCGCGGAAGATTAAATGCAAAGTGAAAAAGAAACAAACTGTAGGAACGTGGAGAACTTTCCGCTCAGAAACAAAACGAGGAGACGAGCTGGGACGATCAGTAAAATCCTGTTCTGTCAGAGAACAACTTCAATATCTGAACCACAGGTTCATTACAATGAATTAGTTTGAGGGAGGCGTCGCCATCGTCCCTATAATCATCACAAGAAACGTCTGTGACTGTGTGTCGGCTGATTTCCAGCGTGGTGACATCTCTGTGACCCAGAACGGAATATTCTCCCCCCCCCCCCCCTTCCCCCCTCCAGCCCCCCCCCAGATTCTCTAAATGCTTAGGAAAGAAGCTTCAATGTTTCCTTTCCTATCTCCTTCATCAGAGGACACACTGGAGCGTCCTATGTGAGAGGAAAGGAGAAACAGACCCACAATGCATTGGGGCAGAGAAATTTAACGTGACGCACCATGAACGAACGTAGACGATTCAATCAGAAGTCCCTCGGTCAGTTAGAATGAGGTTTTATTTTTTATTTACTTACATAAAAATGAGTATTTTTCTGAAGTGATGAACAGGTTCTGAAACATTCCGGTTTGTGAGACTCATCAGCTGGAGGAGACTTTTGTTCTGAATCAGCTTCAAGCACGGTGCAAAGTGTTTGATTTCGCTCTGAGTGCAAGTTCCCTGCTCCGGAAAGAAAAAAGAAATCCGATATCATTCAACGTCCGTCGGTGCGAGCGGCCGTACGGAATCATGTGATGGTCGGAGGCCGTGACTGTAGTTCAGGGGAGGGAGACTCGTGTCGACGCTCTTCGCTCTGTAGATCCGCTGATGAAGCAACTTCTATCTGTACTTCCGTCAACAGGAGAGACGCTGCCCCCCCCCCCCCCCCCCCCCCCCGACAGAGCGTGGATCGACTTTGAGCTCTTTTCAAAACATTCCCAGATCTTTATTCCTTAATAGTGCGTCTCATGTTCAGAATGAGATCAGCTGTGATCATGTTCTCTGTATCACAGCTGATCTGTCAGGAGCTGGAGGGAAGTTGCTGTTGTTGAAACGTGACTCACACATTCCTGTTCCACCTGGACGGAAGGAGCCAATGTTGGCGAACTGGGATTTTAACAATTCTTTGAATTCCATACAGCAACTTCACACTGTGGCCCAGGATGTGATTTAAAAAGATAAATCAACTTAATGTCGTTGAATGTGTGAGTGTCACAGATTTGTATCAATCCCAGTTCTTGCCGGTTGAGTTTCTGTGTGTGATGTTTCCTCGGTTGTTTCTGTCTCGGCCTCAATGTGTCGGAGCTTGTGTGCAGGCGGGGAATGTGAGGCCTGTCTGAACACGGGGGTCCGAGGTGTGTTCACGCCCCAGGCTGCTTCTTCTTCATCCTCCTCCTCCTCCTCCTCACCTGCCACCTCCCTCTGCTCTCGCTCTGTCACTATCTTCATCCTCTGTTTGTCCGTCAGTGTCGCAGGAGGAGAGAGAGAGAGAGAGAGACGATATCTCTTCCTCTCATCTTCCCCCTCCTGTTCTTTATCTCGCTCGCCTTTTATTGGCCGGTCGCGGCGCATCGCTGCCGTTTGTCCTTCAGTCACAGTGGCCACTTGGCACGACTCGACCCCGAGGTCGGGGAGCGTTGTCGGGACGATAACGCCGCTGAGCAAAATCCTCAGCATCCGCACGAATGGTACGTTTGTTCAAAAGAAGAAGTCGTCGAGGTGGAATCCTGGAATCAAACAGGAAAACAACTGCGACCCACGATCAGTCGGAACAGGGAGGGCCGAGCAGAAACACTTAGAGGATCTGGACAGATCTTATCACGGTGCTGAGGAAACACTTCCGGGTCATTTCAAGATTTAGGAAACTGGACCGAGAGAGTGTCACCGTGCGTTGGGTCACTTCTCTGTACGTGGCACAGTTGAAGAACAAAGGTTTCATATGG
>NC_061535.1:14895000-14900000 GCF_022379125.1 Scophthalmus maximus
TAGAGGAAAGTGTGAGTTCTCAGTTGTCTGTGTGTGTGTGTGTGTGTGTGTCTCCGCCCACAGAGCGATCTGTGGTCGCTCGGCATCACGGCGATGGAGATGGCGGAGGGAGCGCCGCGTAAGTGTCAATCGTCCGACCGCACCACGATCAGTTTGTCTCAAAGTTTTTTTTTAACACTTTCTTTTCCTGTCTCATTCTCTTCTACCATATTCTCTTTTCGTTCCCTCCCCCTCCTTTCCTTTTCTCGCCTCCTCAGCTCTGTGTGACATGCATCCGATGCGAGCGCTCTTCCTCATCCCCAGAAACCCCGCCCCCAGACTCAAGTCTAAGAAGTGGTGAGTCACTTTGTACCAACACACACACACACACACACACACACACACACTCACACGCGCCTCCCTCTGGCCCTTGTGTGGTTGTGGTGTGTTCATGTGTTCTCCGGTAAACAGGATTATTTTCCAGGTTCTGCTGCAGTTTGAATCCAAACACAACCTCACTCTCACATTTCGATGTCAAGGTTCATAAGAGGGATTTTCCTCACGTGGATATTTAACTGGATTTGTTTATGGATCTTCAGGTTGTGCATGAACAACTACCACGCCTGAGAGAGGGAACGGAACACAATCGGTTACCTTATCTGACTGTACTTCACTGGTTTGTCTTAATTTACCTGGATTACCTATGAAAAGAAAGAAACGGTTCTTTGTCTAACCTGTGTGTGTGTGTGTGTGTGTGTGTGTGTGTGTGTGTGTGTGTGTGTGTGTGTGTGTGTGTGTGTGTGTGTGTGTGTGTGTGTGTGTGTGTGTGTGTGTGTGTGTGTGTGTGTGTGTGTGTGTGTGTGTGTGTGTGTGTGTGTGTGTGTGTGTGTGCGTGCGCGTGTGTGTGCATGTCCAGGTCGAAGAAGTTCCAGTCTTTCATCGAGAGCTGCCTGGTGAAGAGCCACGGCCAGCGGCCGAGCACCGAGCAGCTCCTCAAGCACCCGTTCATCCGGGACCTTCCCAACGAGCGGCAGGTCCGCATCCAGCTGAAGGACCACATCGACCGCACCAAGAAGAGGAGGGGGGAGCGGGGTGAGGACACGCACACACACGGCGGGACGAGCGGCGGGCGGACGGAGGCGAGTGTGTAAACGTTAACCTGGAGTGTGTGTGTGTGTGTGTGTGTGTGTGTGTGTGTGTGTGTGTGTGTGTGTGTGTGTGTGTGTGTGTGTGTGTGTGTGTGTGTGTGTGTGTGTGTGTGTGTGTGTGTGTGTGTGTGTGTGTGTGTGTGTGTCCTTCAGATGAGACGGAGTACGAGTACAGTGGCAGCGAGGAGGAGGATGAAGAACGAGACATTGGAGAACCCAGGTATAACATTACTACTCCTGATGTTCCTGCTGCTGCTGCTGCTGCTGCTAACGCCTCCCTCTGATTGGTCCTCCTCCAGCTCCATCATCAACATCCCCGGGGAGTCCACGCTGCGGCGGGACTTCCTGCGTCTGCAGCTCGCCAACAAGGAGCGGTCGGAGCTGATCCGGCGCCAGCAGCTGGAGCAGCAGCAGAACGAGGAGCACAAGCGCCAGCTGCTGGCCGAGAGGCAGAAACGCATCGAGGAGCAGAAGGAGCAGCGGCGGCGGCTGGAGGAGGTGACCGTCACTCTGATGAGTGTTCTTCTTATGCGTGAACACCGTGGACGTGTTGGTCAAACTGAGACGAACTGAAGAGAAGCACAGCGGGATTGTTCTTTTCCTTGTCTTTCCTACTTTCCTTTCCTCTCCGCTCCTTTTCTTTTCATTTCTTCCCTTTCCTTATTTCTTGTGTCCTATTGCTTCAATAACTTTCCTGTCCTCTTGTCTTGTCTCCTTTTCTGTGATTTACTCTCCTGTCTCCTCTCCCCTTGTCTCCTCTCCTCTAATTTCCTTTCCTCTTGTGTTTCTTTTTTTTACTCTTTCCTTTGCTGAAGCGGCGCCGTTGTCAAATCTCTCTCTCCACCTGCAGCAACAGCGTCGCGAGCGAGACCTGAGGAAGCAGCAGGAGCGAGAGCAGCGGCGGCGGTACGAAGAGATGGAGCAGCTCCGCCGGGACGAGGAGAGGAGGCACGCGGAGCGGGAGCAGGTGAGAGAACAGGTGACTGACAAGACGACGCATCACATCGCGGCCTCCTCACATGTCAAGAGAGAGCCCTCTGACGGGACACTGTCGGGTTAGAGACCGTGGCCTGGAGGGTCGGCCGCTAAACGTTCGACGTTGTCACGAGTCAAGAGACACAACGGAACATCACATATTAAATATGACAGTACAGATTACACGTCACGACCAACGCTTTTCTTTAACATTCTACCTCTCAGATCTACATTTCTAGCTCTTGCACAACCGGGTTCAAGCTTCCTCCACTGATACGCACGTCTTCTAGAGCCTCCCCACAATAATCCATATCGGTCGGGCTCTAATATCTTCCTGTTCCACTAACTACTGCCCCCTGCTGGTTTCTGCCTCAATCTCATCTTTCACACCTCTGCAATAAATCCACTTGTGCCTGTCCTCCTCCTCCTCCTCCTCCTCCTCTTTTTTTCTTCCTCCTGTTTCCTGCTCTGCTGACGTCACCGGTTTGCCTGGGCTTTGGATTTTTTGCCTCTGGCCTTTCCCTCGGCGGCCCCTGATTGGTTGCGTTTCTCCCGGGTGCCGGGCGGCGGCGGCGGCGTAGGAGTACATCCGTCGACAGCTGGAGGAGGAGCAGAGGCAGCTGGAGATCCTGCAGCAGCAGCTCCTGCAGGAGCAGGCTCTACTGCTGGTAACAACACACACAGACAGAATCACGGTTAGATTAATAATCATCAGGCTTCAATAATCCTGTAGCTTCTCATGAAGGCAAAGGTCATACGATGAAATGCCGTTAATCCTGGAGGAAGTTCTCCTGAATCGCTCGTATCTCTAAAAATGAAGACAAAATACGCCCGCGAGCACACGATCGTGTGATTGGCCGGGAGCCGACCGTGTGATCGCAGGTACGCGAGGTGGGCGTGTCCCAGCGTTCACGATAGATACGTGGATGTAAATATTGATTCATGTGTGTTCCTGCTCTGTCGCTGGTTTTTTTTGTTTTCCTCTACGCTGAGCTTCAGAAAGTTTCTAAACTTTTGCTTCAAGCTTTCTTTGTCTGTCTTTTTACGTTTGGGATTTGTTTTTCGCATCCTAACCTCTTTCTTTTGGTCAAATATTGTTCATAATATTTAAGTCAGAGGTAATAATTTCTCAGCGAGCTGCTCGATCGTGGTTATGTACCGACACTCTTTAATTATGAATCACCTGTCAATCATCTTCACTTGTGCGGCTCTGGGCTTTACAGATTTACAGATGAATTTTTAAATAAAAAATCCAAATTAATGTCAACACATTCTTATCAGACAAACTGAGTTCTACACGAATACAAAACTAAAGAAGGAGAATCCAGGTTGTCAGGACGACTCGGAGGCTGGTGACCATGGAAACAACAACGGTGCGGGACGCACATCAGCTGACCCAAACTGACCCCTGACCTCTGACAGCAGACGCTCACACACAGCTCAGATCGATGACAGACGCTGGCGAGAAGGCGCCGACGAATAATACGTGGACAACTACTAATTCTTTCCCCTCTACTGCGGCGCGTCCGCCTGCTCAGGAGTACAAGCGGAAGCAGATCGAGGAGCAGCGGCAGGCCGAGCGGCTGCAGCGGCAGCTGCAGCAGGAGCGAGCGTACCTGGTGTCGCTGCAGCAGCAGCAGCAGCAGGAGCCGCCGCGGCCGCCGCAGGACAAGAAGCAGCTGTACCACTACAAGGACCAGGCGCCCAGCACCAACGACAAGCCCGCCTGGGCCAAAGAGGTACGGTGGTGCACTTGCAACACCCAGATCACACTGCATGAAGAGGAGCGCGCTGAGATTACTTCAACGCTTAGCAATGTGCACATGGACAGGTTGCAACAGGTTACAAACACGCGGGTTTGTCCTTTATCTCATACAACTGAGAGGAAAGTTTCAGGATTGTTACAGGAAATGTTTAACAGCCGGTCAAGAAATCTCACTGCAGGCTGTTAGATTAGGTAGAGACACATAACATTACAACCTGTAGTTCTGCTAGAATCCAAGGGTGTCTATGTGCGTGTGTGTGTTCTGTGAACAAAGAGACAAAAAGGCATGTTTTGCATGTGGGAACAAGAAAACCGAGGCTCAGAGGGAGAATACATTCGTGAAAACAGCTCGTTCAGCCTCAGTGACGAGGCAGAGACGGTTGTTAAGATTTTCCATTCATGAGAAGAGACACACACACACACACACACACACACACACACACACACACACACACAGTGTGGTTGTTTGTGTCACGGTGTCTCTCTGGATTTCTCTTCCCCTCCAGGTGACATCTGAACTTTCACCTGCAGAAGCGTCCGGTTGATTATGAATTCTTTTCTTCTCCCTCAGGTTGCAGCAACAGGACAATATTTGTGTGTGTTGTAAAACGATGAAGAGTTTCATTCCGAAAGTGACCTTTAAAAAACAACGAGAGTAAAAGAGAAAGGATTTTTTTTTAGAAACTGTGCTTCGACAGTTTTATCTTTTTCAAACATTGATTACAATGATCTCACATAACGGAGACGAGACGAATCTCTCGTGTCAAAGCTTCTCCGGCTCTTGACAACTGGCACAGAGCGTTTTGGACTGAAAGTCTTTTTACACGTAGTGTAAACGAATCCTCCTCTCGTTGCCATGGCCGCACCAACACGGAAGACCACTTCTAAAGTTGCTCACGAGGCTGTAGAATAATCTCCAAATCAGTTTGATGAGTGATTTAAACACCTGAACAGTTTCATCAAGATATACACAGAAATAATAAATACACCCCTTATTATTTAGAATAGATAATAAACTCGATTTTAATAAAGTGGGACATATTTTTTCCCACCGTGTCTGTCGTCCGTTTGTATCTTTCTCCCTTGACCCAAACAAAGATGGCGGCTATAAGCAGCAACATTCCCACTTACCA
>NC_061535.1:14905000-14942500 GCF_022379125.1 Scophthalmus maximus
GTGTGTGTGTTCAGGTAATTCATCCACCAAGACCGAAGGCTCCATGCTTTCAACCCATGAGACCAAAGACGACAGCAGGGAGGTGACGCGACCCAGCCGGCCTGCAGTGAGTTCACACACTGTGTACAACACACACACACACACACACACACACACTCACTCACTCACCGCGGTGACTTCACGCTCAGAAACACACTTTGTCGGGTTTTACTTTCATTTCACCTCATCGCGTCTGTACGTTACTCACAGAATCTAACGAAGGTTCTAGGGGTTCTTTACAAGGTTCCAGTGGTAATTGATGTCGGTCTCTGGGTTGTTTCAAAGGCTTTAATGGTCAACAGAAGGTTCTAGATGTCCTTTAGGTTGTTCCAGGGGTTAACCAGAAGGTTGACGTGGTCATTAAGGAGTTCTTCTGATGGATTTAGTAGTCAGTAAGAAAGTTCTAGAGGTACTTCAGGTTGTTCGCGGTGTTCTTGACATCATTATGTCTGCTCTAGGGTTGTTTAGAAAGTTCAAGTGGTCATTGAGGAGGTTCTAATGAGAAGGAAGGTTCTAGAGCTCCTTAAAGATGTTCTAGGGGTTATAGCAGTCCTAGGGGTTTGGGGGGGTCCTTCAGTTTGTTCTGGGGTTGTTTAGAAGGTTTGCTGGTCAATCAAGTGGTTCTACAAAGGGTTTTAGGAGCCAATAAGAAGGTTCTAGATGTTCTTTAGGTTGTTCCAGGGGTTGATCAGAAGGCTTGGGTGGTCTTTGAGGAGGTTGTAGATGTCCTCTAGGAGTTCTTGTGGGTCTCTTGGATGTCCCAACGTTCAGGGGGAAGGTTCTTCATGCAACTCAGGGAATGTAAATGGTCAATGAGAAGGGGGTAGAGGTACTGAGGGAGGTTCAGGGGGAAGGTCGGAGGTCATAATGGGTCAGTAAGGAGCTTCCAGGTCCTCCAGAAGTTCCTGGGGATTTTGGAGGCGTCATACGTCATTTGTGTTTATACTTGTCAATGAAAAGGTTGTAGATGTGGTTCAGAAGGTTCGGGGGTTTCTCCAGGTCCTCTGGGCTTCTACAGGAGGATGTAGTTGTTCTTTAAGAGCTCCTAGAGGACAGCGTTCACCGACACCATCAACAAAGTTAACGTCTGGAAGAAGATGTTCTTCAAACACACACACACACACACACACACACACACACACACACACACACGGGCAGACCGACTCTTCTCTCTGAACTAACCACGTTGCCGTTCACTGTCGCTCTTCTTCCTCTTTTCATCCTTGTTTCCTTCATCCCTCCTTCCATCTTCTCTCAGAGCTATAAGAAAGCTGTAGACGAGGTTAGTGACATTTTTCCTCCTCCACCCTGCAGCCCGTCTCCCGCCCCTCACAATCACTCTCTCTTTCTTCCCGTTCTCTCTCTCGTCAGGAGGAGTTGGTAAGATCACCTCCACCACCTCCACCTCAATCCCAGCTCCCTGTCACGTAACCTCTGACATGTCTTTAACAGTGAAAATGTGACTCCGCCCCCTCCTCCAGCCCTCTAACCTCTGACCCTTGACCCCCCGTCCTCCTGCTGCTCCCTCCTGCTCCGTATCACTGAATCACTGATGATGATGGTGATTCTCATGGTGTCTCTTCACAGATCTTAATGCTGCCAGATTCATAACGAGAACCAAAAGAACTGTGGACATGTCTGCTCCCGTAGACGCAGCTGTAACTGCCCTTCACCGCGGTTGCAGAGCGCATACGTGAAACTTATGACACCACATTTAAATCCGTTAGATCTTGGGGTTTTATTTGGATCTTCAAGATCAAATATTCCCTGGAGAGTTAAAGAAAAGAGATAAACAGTTCCTGGATCCGCCCCAGAATCCAATAGGTTCTTTCTTGGCCCATTTCACATCCTTGCAACAAGTTTCGTGGAAATCCGTTCTGTAGTTTTTTTGCTTAATCCTGCCGACACTAAATGCGGCTCGCCGCCGCCTGCGTGTCCTCTGGATGTACAGTACTGTGTACAGTATGTCAGCACACACACACGGGGATGATTCCTCCTCCGACGACTGTTCTGTGGTTTATTTATACTCTGATGAGCCTCAGCTCAACTCTCAACATGTCATTTAAAAATGTAAATTGCTTCCACGGCTAAATTACTTTTCATCGTCAACACTTTCAGCTTATTAAACACTTTACACATTAACACTGCGTGTGTGTGTATGTGTGTGTGCGTGCGTGATATCGATCTAAAATTTAATGAAGTGTCAAATCTCTCTTCCCACTTGAGTGCTGAGCTCCCACATTGACGCGTCCTTTGACCAAAAAACTAAATGAGATATCTATGTAATAAACATATTTCAGAGGCAGATGTCTTTAGACATCTGATTTAAAGTGACGAAAAAGGCTTTGAAAATGAATCTGCAACTATTTTGATAATGGTTAATTGTTTAAATGTCCAAAACATTATATTCAAAAATATATCAAGACATTTGATGACAGAACCTTAATTAATTACAATAATCATGTGATTAATTGACAAATTAATCAACAGATTTGAGGATTATGAAAATAATGAACTCTCCAATCAACCAGCAGATATGAAAGATGTTTAAAGCTGCAGTGTGTAATATCTAGATGAACTAATTCACAGAAATATAATGTCCATAACTCTGTGTTCATATATGAGTTAAATATAGTTCCATGAGGTGGACCGACCTCCGTGTGAGTCTCCATGTTTCTACCTAGTGTTGAATACGGTTGTTGAACTAAACGGTTCCAGAATACGTTGCGTTCACGTTGAAGAAAGACAGAAGGATAAAAACCACCGCGTTTAAAAAAATTTAATAAAACCTACGATTTAAAAATACAATACATGACGGACACTGGGGAAACATTCCTTCTGAAGTGAGTCGGGATCAGTCGTCCCCGACCGGCTCTGAGTGAAAACTTGACTGAACAAGATCACGACTTGGTTTACGATGTCTGTCTGTTTCCCGTCCGACAGGACCTGACGGCTCTGGCCAAAGAGCTGAGGGAGCTGCGACAGGGGGAGGAGACCAGCCGCCCGCCCGTCAAAGTGACGGACTACTCGTCGTCCAGCGATGAGTCGCACAGCAGCGAGGACGAGGAGGGAGAGGGCGGGGCCAGTGACGGAACGGTGGCGGTCAGCGACATACCGCGCATCATGTGAGTGGTAGACTTGAATGTCTGTCCCCCCCCCGACCAGTAGAGGGAGCTGGTTGAGGAACGAGGACATAAGACTTGAATAAAGAAGCACATTTAAAAGATTACAAGTCAAAACAATAAAAAAGTAAAACGTCGATGTCCGTCTTTCAGGCCGGCAGCGAGTCAAGGCCCGAACGATCCCTTTGGCTTGGGGGGAGGTCACAACGACTCCCTAGGCGACTCGTACGGAAACAGCTCCCAGGACAACACCCTGATGATGCGTGAGGTAAGCCGCCTCCCACTTATGACCTTTCCCTCCCAGGGTTTGACCCCAGAGCCTCGCTGACTCTGCAGAAAGCGACAGGCTTGGTGTGTGTGTGTGTGTGTGTGTGTGTGTGTGTGTGTGTGTGTGTGTGTCTGTGTGTGTGTGTGTGTGTGTGTGTGTGTGTGTGTGTCGAGTTGGAAGCCCCGAGGTCCAGTACCCACCCGCCCCTCCTTCTAAAACTCAACACAACCACAGAAACAAATGCACCCACACACAGCTGCAGCTCCCTCCTCCCTCCTCCCTCCTCCCTCGACCACCTGACCTGTCAATCACAGCCTCGCCACACATACGTGTGCCCCCCCCTCCCCCCTCTCTCTCTTTTTCCAGAAACACGGGGAACGGAGGCGGAGCTCTACCGCCAGCAATGGTTTCCTCGGCAACTCTAATCTGTTCCCTGGCAACGCCAATCTCCCCGATTTGGTGCAGCAAAGCGCCTCCCCCCTGGTCTCCCCTGGCGACGCCTCTGGGGCCCAAGTAGGTGGAGCGGCACCCAGATATCGCTCCCCCCCCCCCCAACCCCACACACCTGATCCTGACAGCGTCACCTGTTCACCTGTTCACCCTGGTACCCTGCTCCCCCCGTCACCCGCCCACAGACCTGCTCCTCGTCACCACCCGGGGATCTGGTGCTTTGTCCAGGCGGGAAATTAAACAGTAGCTCCCAGACGACCGTCGCTCCGGCCTCCGGAAGTTGCTCTCATCCTGGATTATGTTAAACTTCTTCTTATTTGTTCCAGTATAATAGTTTTACTATTGGTTTGTTAACGTGTCGCTATGCAAACGCCCCTGCTTCTGCGTGAACGCATCGGGGAATAACGGCTGACGTGTGATCGCTCGGCAGGACCGGGTCGTCATGGGGGATCGTGGGTATGTTGAACTTCGTGGTACAGGCCCGGGGGTAAAGTGTCAGATATGAGAAACCATATCTCAAATTACCACATTGAAATGTGACGTTAAACAAGAACTCTTCTGCTACTTATTAACAGTTAATCTACCGTTGAGCTGCTCGACTCGGCTTCGTTTCTCTTCGCATCAAAGAGAAACAGGATTTATGGGAAAATCCCCCAAAAAGACAACATGTGGCACTTTTAATTTCCTGCCCTGTCCCTTGTAGATCCCGTCCCGGCTTCTTCGGCTCCTGTGTTTCCCCCCTCGGATGGAACAGACTTGATTTCTTTCCCTCCCCTGCTCCGCTCGGTTGATCTCTCCCCCCCCCCCCCCCCCCCCCCCCCAGTTTTCCAGCCTCTGATCCAGAAAGAAATGGCTCAGCATAGAGACAGGTAGCTGACTTGATAAAGGAAAAACCCTGGGGTTCAGTTCTAAGTCCAAGTAAACGTGCACTGAGTTCCTCAGACCAGCGACACAAAGAGAGAAAGAAACCAACAACTTGTTTTAGTTGCTCATCGTGATCAGAGAGTCTCCACTGAACTGACACACGTCTTTCCTTTATATGACAGTTGCCTGCTTGGTTCAGTCCGTTGTCAGCGTGACTCAGCGTGACCTGTGTTTGTGTGATCGGCAGTATGCCATGGGAAGCGGCGGCGGCTCCAAGGCGTCCTTCACCCCGTTCGTCGACCCGCGGGTCTACGGAACCTCCCCGACCGACGACGACGACGACACCTCCGCCTCAGGTGCGTGGTTGTGTGAGGAAAGAAACAAGACGTTGCTTCGCAAAGTTTTTTCAGAGAGTCTGTCTGTGATGTTCACGTTGAACTGTGTCGCTGTCGCAGCGCTGTTTGCCGACGAGCTGCTGAAGCAGGAGCAGGAGCAGTTGAGGCTGAACGAGGCCAGAAAGATCTCCGTGGTCAACGTCAACCCCACCAACATCCGGCCGCACAGCGACACGCCCGAAATCCGCAAATACAAGAAACGCTTCAACTCGGAGATCCTCTGCGCAGCCCTCTGGGGTGAGAGGTCACGACACAGAACACCTCACAGCTATGATCCCTGTCATGATGAAGACACCGGCGAACGAGCAGTGTGTGTGTGTGTGTGTGTGTGTGTGTGTGTGTGTGTGTGTGTGTGTGTGTGTGTGTGTGTGTGTGTGTGTGTGTGTGTGTCTGTGTGTGTGTGTGTGTGTGTGTGTGTGTGTCTCTGTGTGTGTGTGTGTCTGTGTGTGTGTGTGTGTCTGTGTGTCTGTGTGTCTCTGTGTGTGTGTGTGTGTCTGTGTGTCTCTGTGTGTGTGTGTGTGTGTCTGTGTGTGTGTGTGTGTGTCTGTGTCTGTGTGTGTGTGTGTGTGTGTCTGTGTGTGTGTGTGTTCAGGAGTGAACCTGCTGGTGGGGACGGAGAACGGCCTGATGCTGCTGGACCGGAGCGGTCAGGGCAAAGTTTACAACCTGATCAACCGACGGCGCTTCCAGCAGATGGAGGTCCTGGAGGGACTCAACGTCCTGGTCACCATCTCAGGTTGGTTTTCCCTCTTCAGAGGCTGCGACCTCAACAGGCAGACGGTGGTGTTGATGGTGATGAGACACGTTCTACTGCCAAGAAGAAGCACCTGAAGAGTTCCTGTGGTCCGGACCTGCGCGGACACAATCAAACCCTGTTTTGGCCCAGATTTTCTGCAAAAAGCATTTTTCTAAAATGCTGTAGTTTAGTCAAGCTGCCGATGTTCAAATGTTTTGAGAAATTATTTCTTGCACAAAAAGGACTCCTTTATATTCCATCTTTCCAGTTTCAGCCTAGGGGGGCGGATCCAACAACTTTTGGAACTTTCTGAAACTGGCAATCCAAAGGAGATCAAACTTCTCCCTCTCGCTCTAAAAGAGTAAAGTCCAGAGTTTAAAGTTGTATTCAACCAATCGTAGGCCTCCCTCCTCTCGAACAGCTGCAAACATCAGTTCTTTCTCCTCAGCCTTCGCTGGAGAGCAGACTGAGAGAAGAGCTTCAAAAAGAGCTGCAGGTTGGACGGTCACTCGGTGGCTTCGTCTCGGCTGCTGCTGTTGAAAACCTTCAGCGTCTGAATCCACTGTTTTCATCGCTGCTTTACGTCGATCTCTCATCTGACACGCAGCGTTTTCCGACCTGCCTTTGGTTGCAGTTGTCTGAAGTACAGACAGAAAAACATAGAAAAAGCCTCATGAAAGTCGACGGCGTTGTTGATACTTCTGCCAGATGTGACTCTTCTCCTCTTGTGGTTGCCGCCGCCCACCGGACGGGATCTGGCTCTTTGTCCTGACGGAGCAATAAGTCACAGTGGGAGAGAGTTTGAACTGCAAGATCATTTTATCAGAACTGCTTAACTTGTTTTGTTTTTTTGATTTGCTCCAAACCAGGCAAGAAGAACAAGCTGCGTGTTTACTACCTGTCCTGGCTCAGGAACCGGATACTACACAATGACCCTGAAGTGGAGAAGAAGCAGGGCTGGATCACCGTGGGAGAGCTGGAGGGCTGTGTGCACTACAAAGTCGGTAAGAAAACCTGTTCCTGTGCGTTTTGAGGACACGGACCTGATTACACACCACGCTATGGGGGACCCCACCTCCAGAGGTTAAAAAAAAATCTTGTTTTTCCATTGTAGGCTAAGGGTGAGGTGTGAAATACAGAGAACAGTTGGGATTTTCACAGATGCATGAAAACAGTCACACGTTTCCATAGAAACCAGGATACATCCGATGTTTTTAAACAGCAGCCTCTTCGCTTCACATCTGCCCGTTGTCCACTTCGCTCCGCTCTGTTCTGCAGTGAAGTACGAGAGGATTAAATTCCTGGTGATTGCCCTGAAGAACGCCGTCGAGATCTACGCCTGGGCGCCTAAACCGTACCACAAGTTCATGGCCTTCAAGGTAAAAGTTACAGTTTGGCGAACGCGCATTCAAAAGACCCTATGGTCGCGTCGTGTCAAGGACCTTCTTTTGGCAAGTTGAAATGAATAATCCCTCGTTCTCAGTCGTTCACGGAGCTGCAGCATCGCCCCCTGCTGGTCGACCTGACTGTGGAGGAGGGACAGAGGCTGAAGGTCATCTACGGCTCCAGTGTGGGCTTCCACGTCATCGATGTGGACTCTGGCAACCCCTACGACATCTACATCCCTTCACATGTAAGAGTGTGCATGTGTGCGTGTGCGTGTGCGTGTGTGCGTGTGTGCGCGCGTGTGCGTGCGTGTGTGTGTGTGAGACTTCAGTGGATTCCAGGAACCAAACACAAGCGGCACTTGAATCCCAGGTTGTGCCACTGACACTTTTCAGACTCATACCAACCCCTCGTGATTCCGTGAGCTTCTGTCTGAGCTCTTCTCGGGTTGGACTTCAAATCTCACTGAGCCACTAAAGTGTTGAGCCCAAATCCTCAGATCGTCCCCTTGTGGTCGATGCAGCACCTGAGGGTTGAACCAAGACTTCAAAACTCCAACAGTCGTCCCCCCACTTGACTCTTTGAGACCTTTGATCACGGGCCGTTTTGAGCATCGTCTCAGTCCCTTTTGTTTCTGTCCCTCGGACCCACGACCTGAAAAGCTCAAGTCAGAGGGTTCTGTTTGAAGGAACCATTGGGACCAGGTCCGGGTGGGTTCAATCCTCAGGCCTCCTGATCCCTGTGAAGGATGAGGGGTAAGAAATAGAGCCCAAGTGTATCAGGGAATAGATGAACTACACTGAAGTTCTGAGGTCTTTGCTTCAATTCTTTATCAATTATCTGATATTATAATTCTGAAACTTAACATTGAGGAGCTCCATGGGTCCAACCAACTAGCTCATGGTGTTAGAAGAGGGTTTGGAAGATCTGAGGTTGTGACATTTGAAGTACAACACTCAGAAGGAAGATGTCAAGTGGCATTGTGGGTTTTAAGGTGGAAGAATTTTGTAGGTATATTCATTTAAATAAGTTTGATTTTAATCAAAGTAATGTTTCACGCCATCGTGAGTGAAGTTAGAGGAACGGATGAGAGGATTGATAAGTGATCGACTGAATTAATGGATGAGTGAGTGAGTGAGCGATGGAGGCGGTGTCCTCCTCTTACCCTTGTCTGGTTACAGTCAGACAGGGACGGAGACGGTAACCACAGCAACCGCCTCACTCATGAATCACGCTGTGCTCATGTCTGTTTCCATGGCGATTGCGAGGAGCGGGAGACTCTATTGTTGCAGCAGTTTCTTCTCTCTCCGGGTGGGGAGGGGAGGGAGGGAGGGGAGGGGGGGTTACGGCAGCTCCTAACCCCCCCCCTGCCCCCGCCCCCCACCCCTGCCCCCACCTCATCCAACCCCCTCCCTCCCGTGTGTCGCCCCGGCAGATTCAGGGTCAGGTGACCCCGCACGCCATCGTGGTTCTGCCCAGGACGGACGGCATGGAGATGCTGCTGTGCTACGAGGACGAGGGCGTCTACGTCAACACCTACGGACGCATCACCAAAGACGTGGTGCTGCAGTGGGGCGAGATGCCCACCTCCGTCGGTACGTCATCCAATCAGCTCGCTTCTCCCCCTGACCCCCTCTGACCTCTGACCTCTGTAGGCCGTCCTCAGCAGATCATCTTTCACCCTCACTATCCACCATGACCCTTCTCTCTCTCTCGGTCGCACCTGTAGACACGAAGCCACGCCTCTCGTCTCACCTGTCGTCGTCACGACTTCTTGAAGGGATACAACTTTTGGGGGGGAAATTAAATTTGGCGACTGCTCAACTTTACTATAAGTGATGAGAACACGCCGCACGTCATCGATAAATCCGCTCGCCGCGTCGTGGTAACACGTTCAGAGACAATACTTTACTTTATAAAAATACAGTACGGTACGGAGGTGTGGAGCCTCACAGGAGAAGGTTCTTGGTCTGAATCCAGGCTCCGACCATCCAGGGCCTTTCTGTGTGGAGTTTGCCTGTTCTCTCCAGTTCTCTCCAGTTCTCTCCAGTTCTCTCCAGTTCTCTCCGGGTTCCGCCCTCAGTCCAACCACAGATTGGGCTTTAGGTCAATTCCTTATTGAACCACAGGTGTGAATGAGACAGTGAATGGTTGTTTGTCTCCGTGATTGGCCGGTGGCCGGTCCAGGGTGAACCGCTCCTCTCAGCGGTAAAGATAACAGATGGATAGGTGTAAAACATAAGCAAAGGGAATTTGTGTCACTCGGTTCGCAGTAGTTTCACTTGAAATGTTAAATGTTACATTCCCTTGGGACCTGTACGACGATGATCGTTAGTACAGCACTAACCGGACGTGAGCTGTCGCTGTCGGTATTCTCATCACTTCACAGAAAAGTCGACCGTAGAGCGCGAGAACCCAAAAACTCACTGTATCCCTTTAATGTCAAGTGTTATATATTCATATATTCAATATTCATCTTCTGCATGAATTGACAACAACACGTCCCACAGAGCATTACCCTCGACCCCTCAACCCCTCGACCCATCGACCCCTCGACCCCCGCCCCATGACCCCTCGACCCCCGCCCCCATGACCCCTCGACCCCCGCCCCCATGACCCCTCGACCCATCGACCCCATGACCCCTCGACCCCCGCCCCCATGACCCCTCGACCCATCGACCCCTTGACCCCCGCCCCCGAAGACCCCTCGAACCCCTCGCCCCCCGCCCCCATGACCCCTCGACCCATCGGCCCCTCGACCCCCGCCCCCATGACCCCTCGACCCATCGACCCCTTGACCCCCGCCCCCGAAGACCCCTCGAACCCCTCGCCCCCCGCCCCCATGACCCCTCGACCCATCGGCCCCTCGACCCCCGCCCCCATGACCCCTCGACCCCTCGACCCCTCGCCTCACACTGACTCATACAGACTCTCTCACACTCTTTACTTTCTCATACACAGGACAGACAGTAAATATTTGCAATATCTTTCTAAGCGTTGGGGGAAATGCTCGCGTGTTGTTTTATCTGTCCTCTTGTTCTGTGTGAGTATGAACTGTGAAATATTTTTGATTTCATCCTTGATTGCGTGAGCTTAGGGAAAAAAAAGAAAAAAAAGAACCTCACAAAGGTTCCGCAGCCTGAGAGTGAAAGACGAAGGCTCTTCATTAGAGTTCACTTCACTCTGCTCTGAATCAATCGATTATTTATTAGTGTACACGCCACGTGATGATGATGATGATGATGATGATGATGAGGAAACGGAGCACGGCCGAGCACATCAAGGATGGATCTTGGATCTTTATGATCCGAGTCAAAACCAAAAGTGTGACTTGTGTTGGTGTGTTACTGTACGTGTGGCGTTCTGTGTGTGGACATCGTCTCCTGTTGACATGTCTGTTTGTATTCTACTGTCTGACCAGAGTTTCTCACAGCCAAGCCCCGCCCCCACAGCTCCCAGACAAAAACAAGAAAAACCTTCATGGCCGCGATTTTTGATCCCCCCGTCCTCAGCAAGCGGCATCAACCTTAAAAATATATTTTTTACAACATGCAAGCAGGTGAACCGGGGCACAAGCACCTGGAGCCACTTGAAACCAAAGTCCCGCTGCCCGACAACCACCAGGAGGCCGAGGCCGTCGCCCTGTGGATCTGCATCGAGGTTCCGCTGCGTGTGACGTGTTTCCAAGTTTACTCACTTCAAACCGAAAAGCAGACGTACAAATGTTAATACTTAGTAATGGACCTTTTTCACGTCCACGCTTCCACCTGCCAAAAACAAGGATTGTCCTTCCAAACGGATTGGCTGTACATTTGGTGGTTTTTCAAAGATTCCAATTTCTAAAAGTGGCTGCAGTGAGACATTGAAGCTGCCAGTGGTCATCTAACATTCCCTGCTGCTGATGCGTCCGATCTAAAGTCTTCCTGCTCCAGTAAATCATTTCAATCAAAGCAACAGAGAGCCAGCGAGCGGGCGTGTCCGTTGTTCTTTGACGGCATCTTTTTTCCCAACGCCAAGCGTCTCCTCGCACGAAGAGCTCGGAGGTCGCGGTCGCTCACCCGGAAACTGCTGCAATAATTCTTCCTCCCGGAGCCTCGAGGTGTGACTGGCTTGGGTGTGAGACAGGTGCTGAGTCTTCTCCTGTCCAACCCCCCCCCCCCCCCCCCCCCCCCCGTGCGTGTGTGCGTGTGTGTGTGCGTGTGTGTGTGTGTGTGCGTGTGTGTGTGTGTGTGCGTGTGTGCATGTGTGTGTTCCCCCCCCCTCCTGCAGCCTACATCCACTCCAACCAGATCATGGGCTGGGGAGAGAAGGCCATTGAGATCCGCTCCGTGGAGACGGGACACCTCGATGGAGTTTTCATGCACAAGCGAGCTCAGCGACTGAAGTTCCTCTCGGAGAGGAACGACAAGGTGAGTCACCTGGAGATCGATGAGACTCAGAACTTCTTCAGGGATTCGCCCCTGTTACCTTTTCATTTAGATTATAATAAACTACAGTGACGCCACATCTCTCACACACACACTCATAGGAATCAGTCCCCTGGATATGCCTGATTGTTCCATCAAGATCCATCAAAATATTTTAAAGAAAATATACAATACGGACGACAGCAAAAAATACAGAAAAACTAATGAATGAAACGAATCAGCTGCCAGTTGTGTAAATCTTTTCTTCGTTCAATCCTCCCTTGTTTACACTGAACTGTGTGAAACGCTTTCACATTGTGCTTCTTCACAAATTAAAGTTCTCAACCTTTGAAAATGCTGAGTCATTTATTTAAAAAAAAAAAAAATTAGTAAATTGTAAATCCTCAGAAAAAAGAAAAAAAGATGAAACAATTAAAAAATCATGTTTGGTTTCATACTCATGGTCCTTTTTTTTCTCTGGTGCGTCACCTATAAAGCAAAAATAAAAGTTGATTATTATTATTACTATTTAATATTTAATGTGATGATGTTGTGGCTTGATATCGAGCATCAGAATAACCGCTGGCATCTCCACACGCTGTCTCTCTGTCTCTCTCTCTCTCTCTCTCTCAGGTTTTCTTTGCCTCTGTGCGTTCAGGAGGCAGCAGCCAAGTCTTCTTCATGACCCTCAACAGAAGCTCCATGATGAACTGGTAACCCCCTCCTCCTCTTCCTCGTCCTCGTCTTCACTCTGACCACCGGCCACCACCACCAGGAGAGAGGGACGGAGGGATGTGTGTGTGTGTGTGTGTGTGTGTGTGTGTGTGTGTGTGTGTGTGTGTGTGTGTGTGTGTGTGTGTGTGTGTGTGTGTGTGTGTGTGTGTGTGTGTGTGTGTGTGTGTGTGTGTGTGTGTGTGTGTGTGTGCGTGTGTGTGTGTGGAGGATAAACAACGAGCTGCTGAACCGACGATTGTGCAACTACAGGGAGCGTTGACCCACAGGAGTGCGGACGCCTTCACCTTCCTCTGTGGACTGCTCCATCCGGACGGCGGTTGCTTCTGAGAAGGACAGTGACGACCGTGACGAGTAGCCTTTGACCTTCCCCACGTGCGAGTGGCCTGTGGGAGAAGTTCTTCTGTGTAGCACATCAACGATCCTCTCACAGGGCGTTCACACTGCGAGTATTGAATCAGACGTCTTCTGCTGCGCTGTCGCAGTGAATGAGAATTAGTTTCCTTGGTAGCAGGGGTGAACAAAAAGACTTCCTGGTCCTAATAGTGGATGCAACTGTTTTTTTTTAAGTAAAATTACTTTGGAGGCAACTCAAGAGTAAATCCACACTAAGCCGGATGAAGTGGGGGGGCGGGTTACGATTCGGCCTCGTCTCCGCACTGAGCTGAACTGTGTTGTTCCTCGGCCACTGGACAACATACGGGGAGAAAAGTCAAGTGTGACGACATCGAGACGACAAGCGAAGGTTCGTCTACACTGGGGGACTTGTCGGGGGGGGGGGGGGCTGAGCCGCACAAGGTTTTGACAATCGCGCGAGAGAACCGGGGTGAAAATCAAACCGCCGTGTGACACATCCGAAAACACACACGTGACGCAACCGATCGACGCGCGGAATGAAATTTACAAGAAAACGCGCCGGACCAATGTCACTGCTCAGTAAAATGAGAACCGACGACTCCACCGTCGCCACTTCCTCGCTGATTTTCCCTCGTTCATGACATCTTCAGATCGACTCCTAACCTCACCTGGTTTAGTGTGGAAACAAAACTACTCTGAGCCTGAAGCCAAATGTTGAACTCAGATAATAATATCGCTCATTGTCGTCGTCGTCTTCTGAAACACGTCTTGAACGACAGGTCGACTGAAACTCAGCGGATGTTTTTCTGGACTAACATCTTGTAGCAAAAAACCCTTTTGAAATGGCTTCTCTTTTTCGCCGTCGGATGTTTTTTCGTCGTGAAGCAAAAAAGAACAAAACAAAAAAACGCCCGATTGCAGCGGAAATTCACCGACCATGAAAAGAGGCCGCTGGTCGTCGCCCTGCCGTCGATGACAGTCGTGACCCGCCGTGTCCCCGTGACGGCGGCGTCTGAAGGCACATCCTCGACGCGGCTGCTGAAACTCCGTCTGTGTCGCTTCCACGTTGAAAAGGAAAAGGCGCCGTTTGGCGTCACGGGGGGGAAAACGAGTCCGCCGTGGCGACAGGCGTCCTGGGATATTTCTGTTTCGGGGGGAAGGAAGATTGTAGATATTTGTATTATTGCTGCAACAGCAACACGATAACAAAACAAAACGATTCTCAAAGGAAGAACTTGACCGTAGAGTAGATGCCAACTTCTGGGACTTTTTACTTTTGCTGCTGCTCTTTGTCCTCCACCTCCTCCTGCTGTCTGTGCACTGCACTCGTGTAAATACTCACTTCAATGTTTCAGGACAGACTTTCACAAAACAGGTGGAGGGAAGAAAAGAAAAAAGACAGTCTTGCTTCTTATCTTTCTTTCTTTTTCCCACCAGACCTCCTGTGAATCTGTCCGTCCTGTAGTTTCTGACCGGTCGACGGCGACTTACACAAATGTTTAACTTTGGCTTGTGACAGGTCACTCTTTCTTTTTCTTTTTAACTCTGTCGTCCATCGCCGTCTACTTAGTTGTACGTTTTGCATGGTGACATAGGCCTTTTTTACCTGTCGTCACTTGTTAGGAATTGTAAGTTTAAGGCAATACACTGGCAGGTCTGACTGTAGAAGCTGGACGGGGGAGAGACAACACTTTTTGAAATGAATAACCTTGCTTAGCACCTGGGCTTTAATCTTGTAAGAAACACACTGGATTACTTCCCATTTTCCATTGAATTTTATATTATAACCTCTTTTCCTCTTTTTTTTTCTTATAAAGAGCGAGCGGGACTACGGATGCCATTCGCTATTTTTTGGCGCGGGGGGTTTGACGATGGTCTGTGAACGCTTCTGTTGGTGGGGTTGGCGACGAGAGAGAAAACAGTTTGTCTCTTGCTTGATATGTTTTAAATTTTTCATCCATCTCAAAGGATGCGATTGGCCAGCTGAAGCCTTTTACATGTGCAGGATGTTAAACCAATCAACACCCTGTGAATAAAGGTCAGGAGGCGGAGGCAGTTTGAGAAACCACAGACTAAAAAAAGTATATATATATATATATATATATACTGTATATATATATACTGTAAGAATTTTCGTTCTGATGATATCTTACTAATCATTTTAGAGAAAGACAAAAAAATACTGTTCACTTATTAAAGCTTAGTTGTCTTTCTACAGAATAGAGAACATAGCTATAAGAATTTCTAAAAAAAAAAAAAATACAATGTTTTTATCGTGGTTTTATTTGTATTTGTATTTCAATTTTTGTATCAAGACTGTGAACGTATGTACGGCGGTCAGCCTGTGAGCGCGCGTGTGTGTGTAGGCAAGCAGGATCTGTGTGTGTGTGTGTGTGTGTGTGTGTGTGTGTGTGTGGGCACATGTGCGTGGCATGCGTGTGAGTGTATGTTTTCACCTCGTCTGAATCACCTGAATCCGTCAAAAAGACAACCTCGGTCTTGGTAACACACATCTGTGATGTTGGAAAATTGTACAATAAATGTCCTCTCCCTGTACAGCAGCAGAATCTGCCCCGCTCTCGTTCTTTCACGTCTTGTTGACAGGCTGTCAAACACTCCTGCACGGTATGGATCACCTACACAATCATACAATGAGTACAAGCAAAGTTGTCATAGACAAATGAAGGATTTTGTTTCAACAACCATAAAGATGTGGGCACATTGTTTATTCATATTTGTATGGAAGCCCTGAGAGGTAAAAAAAAATAAAATTAATTACCATCTTGGTTTTTGAAACCAGATGCAACCATATTTGCAAGAGGAGGAGCAAGGGGGCGTGTCCTGACAGAGCTCGTCCACCTACACCTGCAACCACACACCTATTGGACGGCACCAGCTGTCAATCATACTGTGTCCACGCCCCCACGTTTTCATTTGTGACTGTAAATGGACCCTAATGTACAAAATTAACATGTATTGAAGAAAACTTGAAGCTAGAGATTGAACCATAAACTCCTCAGTAAAATGTTTTGCTGACGTTATGAATGAAGTGAGAAGTAGAGTCGCCCTCTGCTGGTCAGGACAGAGAATACAGGATTTCACACTTCCGCATTGGCTTCACTTGCCGGAACCTGGTGACTACATCACTTTTTTTCTACAGTTTATGCCTGAGAAGGAAGAAGAAGTAAACACCTGCATAAAATGTTGGGTTTGTTGTTATACTCGTTGCGCCCTGCTCTAAATGTGACCAAAAGCGTTGATGTGTTCCTCCAGGAAAACATGGCTGTATTAACTTACAGTAGGAAGTTGAATGAAGTGCATCAAGTTGTACTAAAGTTCAGTACTTTAATAAAAGAAAACTAATCAAAATGAACACGAATACATAAATACAAAGACATTGTTGCTCACAAAGTGATTTTCCTACAGAAATATGAATTATCCACTATGCAATAATCAACATTAACGAATCAAATTTACCTTAAATAATTCAGATATTAAAATAAGATTGAAAGTAAATAAAATAACAATAATGAAAAAATATATATGAGAATACACTGGTATTAGTCAGTCAAGAATTTGTTTTTTATCTTTGCAATGCATTTGTGAAGTGCAGTACTTGCTCTACTGTTGTACAGTTACTTTTACATGGAGGACAATAATGTGAATACGTTTTCCACGTTGCATTTGTAAAATAAATGAAGTTAATAAATTGTAGTAAATTAGTGGTTGCAGGGGGGGGGTGCAACTTTCACTGGGACCCAAAAGAGACGCGTCCCGCCGCCGGTCCTGCTGTTCTCTGGACGCCCCGTGTTGAGGGGAGCGGAAAAAACAGCTGGCGGGTTGCCAGGTTTGCCTCGGACCTGGCAACCCTTTCTGCCAGTGCTGCCACCCACCGGAACACTCCCCCCGCCCCCCCCTCCCTCCCCCCGCTCCTTTCTCTACGGATGCTGCAGTGAAGTTTGCCGCGCATGCGCACTCTCGCTCCTCTTTTCCTTGGAAGGTAAGTGTGGCATGGCGCGTGTTTCTGCCTTGCGGGGGATAAACGCAGGACTTTACCGACTGTTTGCGTGAACGGCCCGCGGACCCGGAGGCGCCAAAGTGGCCGCGTAGCGTCCCCGGGGGAAGGGACCGCGCGGAGGAGTTGGGCGGCACGGGGGCGAGCGGGCAGGGTGTGGGTGTCCGCGGTCGATGTAGCGGTGCCAGGCTTGAATCAAAGAGACACGCGGCCTGCGGCGGCGCGCTCCGCTGGGAGTCGCTCGTCCTTCTCCGGCCGCCGCTGCGTGTTTCTCTCTGCCCCTCCTCCGAGCTCCACATGTCCCCCGACGCTGTGAATATAATAATACAAATTCATCCTCCATCACGCGCGCGGTCGATGGTTAGCTCGAGCTGTCGGGCGCTAGCATGACGCGCTGGCTAACACACGGCGAGATAACGGTTCTGTGGGCGGACGAGCGGCGGCCGCTCGGTGGTGAACCGGCCTGCGCACGGAGCGAGTCTATTAATCACGAGTTATTAATAAACATCAGCGCGGGACAACTGAGCTAACGACGCCGTGTGCAGCGCGAGTTGTCGGCGAGCTGTGTCCCGTTATGTGGCGCTGCCGAACTCGTGAAGCACAGGCCGGCTAACTGGTCCCGGCTAGCTGGTCCCGGCTAACTGGTCCCGGCTAGCGCGTCGGAGGAACCAGCTCTTATGAAGGATGATTAGAATAAAGTGATGGATTATATTTATATGAACCTCGACCACCCACAGGCCGTGAGGTCCCTGGTGGTCACTTGTGTTGTCAGTTCGGACGGGGCTCCGCGGGGGGGGGGGGGGGGGGTCGGCCGCTCGGGGACCAGCCGGCCTCGTGCTACTCTCTCCGGCGCCGCGTGTCCGCGTCACGTCGGTGTAAGGTTTAGATTTATTTTTAAAACGGGTTTAAATTAACCTGCGGGACGATGCCACCACCCCCCCCCCCGCCCCGATCTCGCGATAGCGGCCAGCGAGGCAGCACCGTGCTGGGCCCTGCGGAGCGACCCCATCACCCGGGGGGGGGGCACTTTGACTCACTCCACCCAGATTATAGAAAATTAGAATTACAATTTGGAGGAGCCAGTGCGTGGTGACTTGGGTGTTTTCTGCTGGTTATGAGCATTACATCATTTGCTGAATGATCATTTTCATACATTTCTTCACCTCCATCGACTTTGAGACAGAAATCAGGCGACATTTCTTTAATCATCTCAACAGAAGCCACAGATGATTTTGTCGTTGTCTGACAATTTTGATTTCATTTCATCCAAAGACACATCAATGCTTTCAGGAATCGGTGCCCCGTCTGTAGAATGTAAAATCAGCTCACAGAGACTTTGTTGTGTCACGTCTTGAATGAATATAGTTAATCATATTGCCAAAACCACATTTGTTTTTAAGAGACAAATTGATTGAGGCGGGTGGCGTTTTAATTTCATGAACCTACGATGCATCGTTGCGTTCAGAAATCAATGTTTGCTGTGCAGTAAAAACAAGACGTGCTCATTTGGTGGAATATCTCACGTCTTCGAACGTCCAAGACGCTTTAGCACCCTAAGAAGTGTTGGATCATGTTGTTCCTGTGAGTGGACGCCCCGTCCAGAAGTTTAGATTGTAATGAAATGCGTCTCTCTCCGCAGCGCCCCAAACCCATCGCACCATGGCAGATTCCGACCTCGACTTCCAGACCGGCGAGTCCGGCGCCTCCGCCACCTTCCCCATGCAGTGCTCCGCCCTGCGCAAGAACGGCCACGTGGTGCTGAAGGGACGTCCCTGCAAAATTGTGGAAATGTCCACCTCCAAGACTGGCAAGCACGGACATGCTAAGGTAGAGTTACGCTTTCAAAGAGTGAAAGCAGTTGAAAGTGCTTTAAATAGTTTGGAAGGAGAAATGAACTTGACCCAGTAACTAACCCTCGTTCCATTATACCCTGGAACTCGGGTTTATCGTTCCAGTATGATCTCGCGACTCGGATTACGCCCCTCCGAGTCGGAACAATACCCACCCGACTTCCCGTGTCCGAGCTCCGAGGTATAATGGAACGCAGCATGGAGTCTACAAAATTTGCCGACCAGTCTGAGCCAAGTGGTTTGAAGTGTTGGCGACGTTGGTAAAGACTCAGAGTCCTTATCTTTTCAGTCTCCTTATCTTTTTGTCTTTAAACACCATGTTGCTCATGGACTTTGACTTCCGCTGTGGCTCGGTCACTAAAAGGAAGAATGAGAGGGGGGGGGGGGGGGGGGGGGGGTGTGTGTGTGTGTGTGTGTGTGTGTGTGTGTGTGTGTGTGTGTGTGTGTGTGTGTGTGTGTGTGTGTGTGTGTGTGTGTGTGTCCATTAAATTCCGCACCGTTTGTATCGGATTCGACAGATTTTTACGACTCATTTTGGGATTTAAAAATTCCCCTTTTAACATTATTTGAAGTTTTACTGGTTTACTTGTGATTTCTTTTATCTCCTCACCTGCACAGATTTTCCTGAAACACTTTTTTTTTGGACATCCAACTAAACCAACTTGTCTCCTGCAGGTTAACATGGTTGGCATTGACATCTTCACCAACAAGAAATATGAAGATATGTGCCCCTCCACCCACAACATGGATGTTCCTGCTATCAAGAGATTAGACTACCAGGTAACGCCGGCGGCGCCAAAACTTTCCTCTGGAGCTTTGTGTCACGCGAGTGTCACAGCGACATGTGACCACTGAACGACTAAGGTCACAGTTGGTTCAGATGATAAATTATGACTGACTAGCATCGAAATCTTGAATATTCACTTGCTAGTTTTTGCTGACGAAACGTGACGGTTTAAAATATGTAGATTTGTGGTCAGAATTTACCAGGGAAAAATGTGCCCCTTTATCTGATGGCGGTGTCTCTTTCCGGTCAGTATTATACTTTATTGATTCATCTTTAAAAGTTACTTCACATTTACCCCGGTCGCCTTATTCTGGACACAGTGGTCCTCTGTCCAGCGATGCTGCCAAACTGACGATGTATTGTCACACTAACATTTCTGTGAACAAACGCTATATTGGCACTTTTTAATTATGAGTGTTTATTAAACGCATATTTACAGAAACAGTTGTTTGGGTTACAGATAGAGCTGAAACAGTTAATTGATTAGTAATCGACTTTAAAATTAATCCCCAACTATTTCATATTTAGTAGTTTTTATGAAAAGTGTCAAAATTCTCTGATTTCAGCTTCTTAAATGTGAATATGTTCTGGTTTCTTTGCTCCTCTGTGACAGTAAACTGAATATATTTGCTGTGGACAAAACAGCATCTTGGTGGTTTTGGGTGCTGCTGACTACTCCTCAATCTTTTTTGGTCAGAAAATTGTTTTAAAAAGTCCAAAACCCAAAGATTCGGTTTACATGTCAGTGATTGAAAGAAAAAGAAGAGAGAAAGTTCGGTGTTTGTTACTTGAGGAATAATAAATTATTATTAATGGTTGCAGGTCAGCTCCTGACCCACTCCAGCCACACAACTTAGCTTTTTTAACACAAACTATTTTCTCAAGTCTTTGTTGGCCCAATTTAAATGCTCAAATAACCACCGCCAACATCAGACTCTGCTAAAAGTCAAAAATCAGAATTAATTTAAATCTTTTTCACTCATTCTGAAGCTTTAAAGTCGTCGTCTCTGAGCCCTTAATAAAAGACTTGAGCTGACATCAGTGAGCAGTTTCTTAATATCTGCTGAGGCTGCTCAGTGAAAACTGTTACACACATTTAGTTTTTTATTAAACAAAACCACAAACTCCTGCATCAAATTATGAAGACCTCAGGAGCATCATAAACTGATTTACACTGTAGCATGAGTCGCGTTTATGGCAGAGATTTCTCAAATATCTCAGCCTCTACAAATTGTTTAACTGGTGAACTTAGTGTCTTGTTTTTATTTTGATTAGTACTGATCCACAGAAAATATCTCAAACGGTTTCATCTTTTGCTTTGTGTAATGCTACTTTGATTTTAAGATAGTACAAATATTAATATAAAGTGTAACTGTTGCAGCTCTCAATATGAACAAGGACATTTAAGGATGTAGAAGATGTCCCTACTGATGTTGTTGGAAAAACATGGTTGAGTCAGACGTACTCGTCATTCGCCTTACTCTGCTTTATCGAAATGAATAACTTGTATCAGGCCAGTCGGTTCATAACGGATGCGTCTCTTTCTCTTTCCCAGTTGGTGAACATCAACGAAAGCTACATGTCCTTGATGGGCGACAACGGAGAAGTCAGGGAGGACCTGCGTGTCCCCGAGAGCGACATCGGCAAGGAGATTGAGGCCAAGTTTGAAGCGGGCGAGGATTTCCTGGTGAGTGTCGAACTTTGGCCGGTACCACCCACAAAAAAAATATATATATATATATATATATATATATATATATAAATGTAGATTTGAGATGATTAGAAGTGTTGACCCGACGGCCCCGTGTTCTCTCCGCAGGTCACCGTGCTCTGTGCCATGGGGGAGGAATGTGCCGTCGCCACCAAGGTCTTGCCCATCAAATAAGGGAGACGGGAAGACTTTGCTGCCCGCGGCAACAAGCACCGCCCACAAACCAGTCTCTTGCATTCTCATTGGATCTGTCACCAAAGCGTCGGCCTTCACAGACAACCTCAAATCATTCTGTTGTGATTTCTCATCATCGAATCTTATTTTCTCCTCCCACCCCCAGTTTTTTTTTTTTTTTTTTTTTTTGGGGTTTCTCCTTCTCATTGCTGTCGGGAATGTTCCAGCGCGGCTCGCTGCGTGGGTCCTCATCACTGAAGTTTCTGTTTGGCAACAATCTACTTTATATAAAAACAACTTCAAAAAAAAATAACCATCGGTTGCTCATTCCTGCTTATTTTTTATTTTATTTTTTGGCCTTAAATGTGTTTTGGTTCTGCCGCTCGCATTCCTGAATGTTCAAAAACAACAACATCAATGGGATTCAGCTTTTGTATGATTATTTTTTAATATTCTTTAGGTTGAATATAGCAGGGGTGTAAAACCTTTTAGATGGGGAGGGAGGGAGGGAGGGTCGCCCCCCTGTAGATACTAACTCCCAGTTTAGATTGTCCCACTAGCGGCCATCTTGCTTCCCAGCTCCGCCTTCCCTCTGGTTCCGGAGTGAATCGGATGCGACAAGGTCTCGATTTCCTCCCGGTGGCTGGGATCGGTGGTGGCCAGCACTTACGAGCACTTGAAGTCCACTCAGCATGTCAAACCTCTAAAAAGCAAGAAACGAGTGATTTTTTGTTGTTGTTGGTTCCTTACTTTTTTCCCTCCTTTTCCTTCGATTCCCCCAAAAACCGAAACAAACTTCAGTGATTCACAGTCATGATGCCGGTCTCTTGTCCGAGCAGGAGTTTGAGTGGCGCTCACGCCTCTCGTCCTCCGGGCCAGTCGAGGGCTGACCCGGCCACCCCCCGGTACAAAAGGGAGAGTTGTGTTTTGTTTTGAGGCGGAGTGTGTGTGTGTGTATATGTGTGTGTGAGCGGTGTGGGGCCTCCGCAAAGAAGAATGTGAGGCGGTTTGCAGTGAGGCGTGTTTCTTTTTGAAGGGACTCCATCGTGGTCCGGGGGGAGGGTGGTTGGAGTTGCAAAACTTTTTGTTCACTCGCGGCCTTTGTCACCTGACTGGAGATGGCAAAAAAATAAAAATTATGAAACAAATGGACAAAAACTGCAAACTACGTCTTGTCTGGTTTTGTTTCCACCGTGAACCTGTTCTCCGGGGGGCAAAAGAACATAAGTGCTCCGGCCTTCGTTGAAAGATCGACTTGGTTCTCAAGTCGCTTCTAAAAATAGGTGTTCACTTGTGTAACAGGTGAAAAGTGTCGCGTGTCAAACGGCTCTTTACTAATTCATGAGAAGAACATTCAGATCAAACGTGCACAGAACGTCCTCGTCAGCAAGTCGTGTTGCTGGTTAAACTTTTATATAGATATATTGAGACTTTCAACTTTCCCTTTACTTCTTCCTGTCACGTTCCTCAGAAACGAGACCGAACAAAATGCAGGAAATATGTGACTGAAATCTAGTTCAGCTGAAATACGAAATATTTTTTTATTTCTTTCACTCAAGTGACGACCAAAACTACTGGAAAATATAAAATGGACCTTTACACATGGTTTCTTTATACGCAGTGTGGAAAAGAATGGAATTAGATTTTTTGGAAAAATGTTTTTTTCTAGGGATGTAACGTTGGAAGTTTCAATATTTGAATATCAATCCGCACATCACAATCGACTTTCCGGAGAAATTGTTTGTATGAAGTGCAACATAACATAGTCAGAATGTAATTTATTTACTTATAATATATAAAATAACTTGGTAATTTATGTAATATTTATTTCATTCTGGGGGAAGCCTGGAATTTTGGAATTGGAACTGTTGCAGGAACCCAGTTTACATCAACAGTTGCAGGATATGGATTCAAATGATGAATTAGTATAATAAGTCCATACAGTCATATCATCTGCTGCTGAGGCGTTAGAGCGCGGCTGTAAAAGGCAGTGGTTTTTTTTATTATGTTTGTGGAAATAAACGAAAAGTATAATAATAAAGATGGTGCGGCAGCTCAGTCTGTAGTAGCAGATGCTAAAGATAAAGTATAAGAACATATCTGTAGTTATTAAATAAATTGTCTCCAGCTCACAGTGGCCAACATGACGAAAACTAAAATGGAAGCTGAACATTTCACGACACTTTTCTTTTGTTGTGTGTGTGTGTGTGTGTGTGTGTGTGTGTGTTATATGTGGTTATAGCAATTCAGCTGAATGGACGAGGATGGTGTGTGTGTGTGTGTGTGTCCAATGATTGACCAGGCTCAGCAGGTTTTATTATCCCGCTGTGTTTGAGCTGTACCTGACCTTTGGACTCACAGCTGCTCTCACAGATGCTCAACACAACAACCTGCAAAAAAAAACTTCAGTGTTAAACATCGACAGTTAATCAATAATAATCAAAAATAATAATAATAAATAAATAAATACATGTTACGGTGCTGAACGGAAGTTCCAGATTCCATGTTTGTTTTATTTTCTGCCGTGTCGCTGGACTTCACCATATATGGTCAGGGCGGGGGCGGGCGTTCCAGGTTCCAGTAGGCGTGGCGCTACGTACCACGTCACTGCTGCGTCACCTCCTGCTCCTCCTTTCCGGTCCGATCCCAACATGGCGCCGGTGAGTTCCAGCGAGCTGCTGCTCAGTGTCACTCAGTTTCACGTTTTTGTCTCTTTCCTCTGCGGGTTTTCGGGTTTATTTCATTTACCGTACCGAATAAACTCATGTGTTGTGCGGTTCTGTATTAAAAACGTAATATTTATTTTGCGCTGTATGCGTTTTCACTCATCGTTGCGTGCACGTGCTCCATTCGTTTTTTCTCTGACACGAGACTCCATTGAAAAGTAAGTGTCGTGTAAAACAATCGGTGGTTTTCTCGACAACGGTTGTGAAACTTGTTATTTACGGTCATTTCTCGTGTACCCGGAGGTTATTTGGTTAATTCGGCTTCATCGTATTCATAAGCTAACTGAAATATATCCAGAAAAACTACTAACAAATGTCCGATTCAAGGGGACTCGGGAAAGTGGCCTCACAAGCTCAAGTATGTTTGTTTTGGATAAATAATTTTTATTCATCATATTTCACCAGAGAAGAAGAAAAAACATTGCTTGTGTTGCCACTGCGTGTGTAGACAAATTAAACCAGAAACGAAATAATTTGTTTGATAATTAGTAGAATCCGACCGATATGGGTTTCTGTGGACTGAGATAGATCTATATCTATAGATCTGTATCTATAGATCTGTATCATCTGTATCTATAGACCGATCTATAGATCTGTATCTATAGATAGATCTGTATCTATAGATCTGTATCTATAGATGTGTGTGTATATATATATATATATATATATATATATATATATATATATATATATAGATAGATATGTGGTTGTGTATATAGATATGTAAAAGGATAAAGGAATGCTCATTTTGTCACTACACATCAGTTAACATTTTAAATTGAGAAAAACTTTCTTTTTTTCAAAATTATTGTTAATGTGTCTGGTAACACTTTATACAACTTAAGAAAAGTAAATAGTAGTAAATAATTTGTGTTAAATATTAGAGCCTGACCGATATATTGTTCCAGCTCTCAAATGTGCATTTACATTTTACATTTAACGTAAAATAAATGTTTATTTTCTTATTTCAAGTTCTATATATTTGGTTGTAATTGTGTGGTTTTTAAATAAAAATTATAACAAAAAAGTTTATGGTTAAACTTAAATATCAATCTTTGTCATAAAGGTTTGATTAAAAAATCCATATTGGTCGGGCTTTATTTAAGATATTGGACTCATCAGAAAAAATGCTTTTACGGAAGTTAAAAAATACAAAAGTTGTATGTAAATAAATGTATTGTAAATACTACAGGATTCGGGGGAAGATCATAATTTAAAAAAGAAAACAAATAGATTTTATTCAGAACCTGAAGCACGAGAGTGGGTCATTAGAGATCTTATTGTCTTCACGTGTAGCAGAGTTAAAGTCCTATCAGATGTTCTGTTACAGACACACACACACACACACACACACACACACACACACACACACTACGTGGATTCTGATCCTATCGCTGGTGTTTTTCTCGTCGCAGCTGAAACCGAAGAGACCGACTGTCAGTAGAAAGTCCAAGAAGGGAGCTGCCTGGAAGTTCACCTTGGACCTGACCCACCCCGTGGAGGATGGGATCCTGGACTCTGCCAACTTTGTACGTTTTCAGGGATTTTTTCAAATTAATTTGTAGGAAAAAAACACCCGTCTTGTAATCAGTTGTTATTATTATGATTTTTTGAGCAAGTTGGTGTTAGTGATCTTTGCGAGGGGCTAACGCCGCGTCTGGACTAGGGCTCCCTTCCCTAGCTCCGAATTGACTAGGGTTCCCTTCCCTAGTGCGTCACTGTGCTCTGTTCAATAGGAGTCCTTCCTCAAGGAGAGGATCAAGGTCAACGGGAAGACGGGGAATCTGGGCGGCGTCGTCCAGGTCGGCCGCATGAAGAACAAGATCAACGTCACGTCTGAGAAGCAGTTCTCCAAAAGGTGAGACACCTCGACTCCAGAGGAAGTGGAAAAATCTGTTGAACATGAAAATGACCCTCTCTCTCCCTATTAACCTCCTCAGGTATCTGAAGTACCTGACGAAGAAGTACCTGAAGAAGAACAACCTGCGTGACTGGCTCCGGGTGGTGGCGTCGGACAAGGAGACGTACGAGCTGCGCTACTTCCAGATCAGTCAGGACGACGAGGAGTCGGAGGCAGACGAGTGAACGCGACTTGTGTCTGTGTGACGGCAGCTTGAAGAAAATAAATGTGGGAAAAATAAACTTTTCTGTCCTGGTTTTTATTTTGCTGTCTGCTTTTTAAAAAGATAAAACTCCTGAAGGTTCAGTCACGAGGAACCACAGAGCTCTTACTGGTACCTGATGGTTTTGGTTTGATGGGTCCTGGGACAGAAAACGTTGCCATCCGGTCTGAAAAGATGATTTTCATGAGAATTAATGTCTGACGGCAGCAGTTCACTAAATGGCCGCTAGGCGGTGTTACATACTCAGTGAATAACGCTCACAAGCTCCTGTCAGCTACAACGAACACGAAAATACACGTAACATCCCGATAAATACTTTAAACACAAACAGGCTTTAACAGAGTGTCTGCAGATTCCTAAAACTCAAGGTTTTTAATTACGGTGACTCTTGTATGAATTGCAATGTTGGTCTGATTCATTATTTTCTTTCAGTTGCAGAATCTGAAGGTGTAAAAGCCTTAAAACCAAAAAACCATCTCCAACTCTGGACACTGAACAGAAAACCTGATGACATCTCGGTTATTCTGTCATCTCTGCAAATGTCTTCTAGTCTTAACTCCTTGTGATGAGTTAACTGACCTTTTGTAAAAATCACTGGTCCGACAGATGAAATGTTTTTTTTATATTGTAGAATTCAACAGTAGCAAAAACTAATTATAGATCCGGAATCTTTTCGCTTAAACAGAAAAGGATGTTTTGCTTTGCCACTGTTCTTTCTGTCTGTGTGTGTGTGTGTGTTTGGATCCGCTCCCATCGACTCATCTGTTGTGTATAAAGGATGTATGCTCAGGAATGCCTCCACCTTCAGCTGCTGTGCAGTCGACATCGAGTCTTCATGCGACGATTCACACAGACGGTGGATTTGATCTCGTATACGCGTTTAAAAACACACAAAAAGAAATGTCCATAACCTAATCTAAAGCACATTCTTGTCACCTGAATTTAGGGGACTTTCATATTTCAGTCGGATTAGATCAGTCTCCTGAAGTCGAAAATATATTTAGTAGTTTTTCTGAGGCTGATGTTTAGGAGACACGTGTTGTTGTTGTTGTTGTTGTTGTTGTTTTAGGAGAATGTCGTTTCAGGTGAACAGAGCATCCCGCTGTGACGTCACGTTTCTGCACCCGGTCTGGCTGACAATCGACCAATCAGAATGTCCCATTAAGGGGAATATCACAACTTTCTTGAAGCTGCTGGCGAGGTCTCCGCCCTCGGACCGGGAGTGTGTCCATGTCTGCAGGTAACGCTGTAAACCGACTCTTTGTGTCGGATTACAACGACACACAGATCATACCACCTCCGGACGCAGAGTGTGTGTACAGTCTGGAGAGGTTTCATCTTTGTGCAGGAAACATCCTCTCTGAGAGATATTACAAATGTACAGTCATTATCTGGACAGACGCCATCGTATTAGCAATTTTCAGCAGAAAAGGGAAAAGCCTTAACAAAAGATTCTTGTGGGTTGCATCATGGGAAGTGTAGGAGTACTTGATAGTATTTGTACTTCATGGAAGAACAAATACAAAAAACTACAAACTAAGTTGAGGTAAATGTACCGTAATAAAGACACAAAATAGAATATAAAACTGCAAAAAACATCAAATTAAATGTTTTAATTCTAACTTCATTAGATTTGGATCTGATAAACAAAGAATACTTACACTTGGGATCATTTTTACATATTAAATTACTGAAATTTGAGTTTTCTCAATATAACTTAACTGAGTTGTTCATTAATGTTTTTGTTTATTTCAATCCCTGTAATAAATGAACGTGTATTTTCAAAGTGCTCATGTCAACAGAGTCATCTCCATGACGACTGAGCCAACACCGTCTCCTGATGAAGACTGTGATACAGTTAAAGAAAAACCAGTAAGTGGACCTTGAGTTGGCATTGTTTTGTTCTTCCTTCAGATTTTGATTTTATTAACTCTAATCAAACTGATATGACAGAGCTGTGATAAAACTACTGCTGCAGGTCGACATTTTGGAAACCTGATATCCAAACACACACACACACACACACACACACCTGGCCAGTTCCCATCCCTGCATACAAACAGAAAAACGTCACCTACGGCAGCTGCAGCACAAAGTTAACTCACACACACCTTCACAGTGTACAGTATATCCTATTCTTCCCCCAATTAATGAAAGATGATATTTACACACACACACACACACACACACACACCTTGCTCAGTCTCAGGTGTTGAATATTTGATCGTCCTGGTCACATGGTGTCAGGTCTGAATGATTAGACGTTGCCGTCTCCTGTCGTCTGCAGAGGACCGGGGAGGAGGAGAGGAGGAGGGTGAGTGTTACTGTACCTGTCTGCTCAGGTGTGCGTCTGGAAAAACTGCCTGTTGTGTGGTTTTTCTCAAACTGTCGGAGCTCTTCACTCCCTCACATCCCACCTGCGGAGTGTTGGTCTGACGCTGGTGGATTTCACGTTGATCTCACTGCAGGTGTATCTGCTCCGGCGTGAGGCAGCGTAGTCTCTCGGCGTGGCTCCGTGTCTTCCGTGGTGAAAGAGGATCCTCGGTCTTCATGAATGTTTCAGAGAGGGCGTCTCGCTCCAGTGAGTGAGGAGAACAGCTCCATCGCCTGCTGGCTCTCATCATCAGGGTTAGGCCGGTGCTCTTGGCTCGTTATTGGCCTCCTATTAAAGAGTGGTGTATTGGTTTGTCATTCTTAATACAGGTCAGTACACTTTTATGTGAGAATGCAAAAAAATAAACAAGAAAAAATATTTTCTATTACATCAGGACAAGAGTTATGAGGATGGCTGCAACTAATGGTTATATTCTTCATTGATTAATCTGCCAATTAATCAATCAATTGTTTGGTAAAGAAAAGGGGGGGGGGGTGGAGTGTGAGGCGACATCTTCAGATTTCTTGTTTTCCAGGCTAAAACCCCCAAAATATTCTGTTCACACTGATATCAAACAGAAATATTGAAAATCATATTTTAGAAGTTGTTGTGTGTTCAATTTAAAAAATAAAATCATCAGTGGGCCTTGGGAATATTAAAATTGTAAGTTTCAAAGGAATATTTGTAATTTTTGTTGGACTTCTTTTCACATAGAGATTACAAAACTTAAAGGGGCTATATGTGAGTTTTTTTTAGAACTCGTACCGGTTAATTCCTGGGGTTGTGGGTGTCGCCATGCAGTCCTATTCTGAAACACTGATGTTTTTACCACAATTTGTAGGCTGCTCGTTTGCGGTAAAGAATCCTAACAGACGTTTCACCTGTCTTTACAGAGTCTGTGCCTCCATTTTGGGTTTTTGTTTCCCCGAGACAAAGCCGACGGAGAAAGAGGGAGCAGCTTTCGAAGAGGCTGCTGATGAGCGTAAAAGAATGATAGAGGGAGTGACAGCAGAAAGGAAGGAGGAGTGAGAAACACGTTGGCATCCAGACAGGTAACAAACAGGTGCGGTGATGGCGGCGTGGCTGGGCCGGGTGTCTCTGGGCGACGCCTGGTATAACATGTACACCCGCCTGCTGCGAACTAAACCCGTGGGCTCCATGGGCCACGCAGCCGACGACCTCACCGAGCTGGCGGACGGCTCGCCGGTCGGCCTGGCCAAGGTGCTGACCACCGTGGACCTGGTGTCGCTCGGGGTGGGCAGCTGCGTCGGCACGGGGATGTATGTGGTCGCCGGGCTGGTCGCCAAGGCGATGGCCGGACCAGGAGTCATCCTGTCGTTTGTTATCGCAGCGGTGGCCTCCATACTGTCAGGTGAGACGTCCAGGGGACAACGTTTTCCTTCAGCACATCTGGAAGAATCAACATCCCCAAAATGCAGATACATGATTCCACCTCTTCCTCTCTGCACTATCACTACTTTTACTGCCGATACACTACATGGCTGAAAGTATGAGGACGCCCCCCCTGACCACATAGCCCTTACTTCCAGTGAAAGGAAATCTTACTCCTCCAGCACACTGTCTCTATATGTTGTACAATTTCTTTTTCTTTAAGGTGTGTGCTACGCAGAGTTTGGTGTCCGCGTCCCCAAAACCACCGGCTCGGCGTACACCTACAGCTACGTGACGGTCGGAGAGTTTGTGGCGTTCTTCATTGGCTGGAACTTGATCCTGGAGTATCTGATCGGCACGGCGGCGGGGGCCTCGGCTCTCAGCAGCATGTTCGACTCTCTGGCCAATCACAGCATCAGTAACTACATGATAACACACCTGGGCACGCTCAGAGGACTCGGTCAGTACGATCAGTGTGTGTGTGTGGGTGTCCTCAGTCTCAGGTTTTGATTCTCAAGAGATACAAGAGATGTAAAGGTCACTGTCGTCATCTCCGTCCTCTCTCATGCTAACAGACACTTGTTGCCGTCGTGTCTCTGTCTCAGGTAAAGGTGAGGACACGTACCCGGACCTGCTGGCCCTCTTCATCGCCCTGCTGGTGACGGCGGTCGTCGCTCTCGGCGTGCGCAACTCCGTGGGCTTCAACAACGTCCTCAACGTGGTCAACCTGGTGGTGTGGGTCTTCATGGTCATCGCCGGACTCTTCTTCCTCTCCGCCAGCAACTGGGAGGGCGGCAGGTTCCTGCCCTACGGCTGGTCAGGGGTGAGATCGATTGGGAACATGGCGTGAAGGTGTAAAGAACATCGCAGACCGTTGGGTCCAGCACAAAAGGTCAGTAAGTGATTGGTTGTTTGCGTTCAGGTGATGCAGGGTGCGGCAACCTGCTTCTACGCCTTCATTGGCTTCGACATCATCGCAACCACAGGAGAGGAGGCGAAGAACCCAAACACCTCCATCCCGTACGCCATCACCGCCTCGCTGGTCACCTGCCTCACCGCCTACGTGTCGGTCAGTGCACACTGTCGTGGGGCGGAGTGGTGTTTTCCCCGTCATCATACATTAGCTTTATTAAACCCGACTCTCTGTTACAGGTGAGTGTGATCCTGACTCTCATGGTTCCCTGCGACCTGATCGACGGCTCGGCTCCCCTCATGGAGATGTTCGCGGTGCACGGCTTCCTGTGGGGGAAGTACATCGTGGCTGTGGGCTCCATAGCCGGGCTCACCGTCTCCCTGCTGGGCTCTTTGTTCCCCTTGCCCAGGGTCATCTACGCCATGTCCCGGGACGGACTGCTGTTCAGGTGGGTTGGCATGAGACACACAGACCCTTTGAGTCTCTTCCTCTTACTGAGGCTAACTCCATCCTGAATGTGTGTGTAGGTTCCTGTCACACGTGTCTGCGCTCACACACACTCCCGCGGCGGCCTGCGTGGTGTCGGGGAGCTTCGCCGCCCTCCTCGCTCTGCTGGTGAGCCTCAGGGACCTGATCGAGATGATGTCCATCGGCACGCTGCTGGCCTACACGCTGGTCAGCGTGTGTGTGCTCTTACTGCGCTACCAGCCCGACGAACACGCCGACTCGCATCAGTTCGACTGCGAGGAGGACGTAGACGGCCTGAAGCGCCAGGACGACGGGGCCGCGCCCACAAAAGATGACCAGATGCTGATCGATGGCTCAGGCGGTGGCGGTTCTTCGTCCTACCACGCTGGCGGCACTGAAGGAGAGGGAGACGATTCTGACTTCCACACGGGCCACGCCTCATTGTTGAAAAGGCTTCTGGGAGGTCATTACTACACCCTGCGGCTGCGGCTGGGAATGCCTGACGCGTCGGCCCGGCCCACCCCCGCCACCGGCCGCATAGTGACCCGATGCACCCTCCTCCTCTTCCTCACGTCCTTCCTCCTGTGGTCCACCGTGATATTTGGCGTTGAGCAGGGAACAGGGGTCGGGGCGGTGTTTTCGGGGCTGATGGCCACAGCGATGGCGTGTTCCATGGCAAAGCTTGTGATTCTGATTATACAGCAGCCGGAGAGCAGCCGGCGCCTGCCCTACATGGCGCCCTGTGTGCCCTTTGTCCCCGCAGCGGCCATATTGGTCAACAGCTACCTCATGCTCAAACTGTCTGCACTCACCTGGGCCAGGTTCACCATCTGGTGCCTCATAGGTGAGTTGGAAGTGGTAAAAGTAATGGCCGCGTGACTTCTTTAAAAGTTTATTTCATACTCTCGCGTTAACGGACGCCGTCTGTCCAACCGCAGGTCTGCTGATCTACGGTTGTTACGGAGTGTGGCACAGCACGCTGGAGCTGAACGCCCGCGAGCAGCAGGCGCACGCCAGCTCCTACCAGCGCTACGACGACCACCTGGACGACACCTTCAACCCTGACGACGGCGGCGGCGGCGATGGCGTTTGCCCCCGGGAACAAGACGAGAGGCCCTACCAGGGCTGGTCTGCCCCGGAGGAGAGGGGGAACCAGCAGCAGCAGGAGCGTGAGGACCAAGAGGGGGAGCAGTACGAGTACGACACCAGTGCTGAGCAGTGTGGATACCAGTCTGCACCCGGGGGCCGGCTCACAGGCCGAGGGGGCCGGTCCGGGGGAAGGACCAATCAGGGCTTTGATGCAGGCGAAGAGGACGACTGAAACGAAGGTTTCCTATTTTTTTTGACTTCACGCTGAGCTGAACGTGTAAAAAAAGAATGAATAAAACATTGAATTAATAATCTTCCAGTGGTTTTCAGCTGGTAGGTTTCAGCAGACGGTTGTTGTGATTGTTCGTGTTTCAGGAATAAATGTTTCTCTTTGAGTGAAATGATTCAATCCGGAGACTCTTTGTCGGGAGAAACTTTTTATTAGCGCCATACAACATCTTACAATGCAGCTCCAGAGTTAATACACTTTGATTATATTGTGAGTATGAAGAGGGGATTATTACAATTTAGTTTGACACATTTTCATTGTTTAATGAAAGCGGCTGATCTCAGTCTGTGTATTTCCTCCGGAAACATGTTCGTATAAGAACCATTGGAAAAAAAAAACAAAGTCAGAGGCTCTAAAATGACAAGCGACAGATTCCAACATTCAAATGATGTAAAAACAAAGAAGTGTGAAAGCTGCATAAGAGAGACAACAACAAAAAAGAGACGAAAAGTGTAATGAACAATAAAACATCGCAGGTTCTGGAGATTCATTTTAACACATGTCGCTGACCTCGTCTCCTTCTCCAGACAGGACGTGATGAAGCGTCCTAACATTCACTTCCTGTCTGGGGAAAGTCTGACACGCTGACAAACAGCTGGAGATTCTGTAACACATCGACAACAAAGCGCGAATATCAACTGTGGATAAACTTTTCTATTTTAATTACAAATGCGAATAGTCATTAAATTTCCTTCTGTGTTTTAATGACACGTGAAGTGATAACACTGAATTTGCCATTTGGCTCCGCCCAGTGCGATTAAATTAAACCAATGAGATCATTTCTGCCATTATAACTGTGGCTGGTTGCTCTTGAGCAAGGCACCAAACCCCTACACAAAGCTTACTTCGTATAAATCCCTCTCAAAGTTACAGAAGCTAAATGGAAAAAAAACAAAAACAAATGCACAACTTGATTATTATCATGTACAGTCCATTAAAACGACCCACGTTTCACACCATTGCGCTCTTGGCGTGGTTGGCGGGGGGGTCCACCGGCGTGGCGGTGCCCCGCTGTCTGGAGTAGTAGAAGCTGCTCTCTCTGCTCGGGGTCCTCGGGTCGTTGCCGTGGCAACACAGGATCATGGAGCCGCCCACCAGGCAGAGGCCGGAACCGACCCAGCCGGCGTAGAGCGAGAAGCCGAAAGACATCAGCCCCTCGTCCAGGTGAGCGCCGACGGGGAACCACACGGTCGATATGATGCCACACACGGCTGGAGGAGAAACACAACAGAACTCTACAGCCAAAACTATCTTAGTCATAAACCAAAACTGCGTGATTATAGTTCGATCGACTTAAACAACCTCTGAAACTAAAACTAACATGATTTAGAACTGTCTTCAGTTTACCCATGAGGAGGAAGAGGACGCATCCCACGCGGGCGCGTCGCAGCTTCACGGACGAGGTGTCGTTCTGCAGCCGGACGCAGGACATGGACATGAGGACGAGCAGCACGGAGGGAAGACCGAGGAGACACGAGCAGATCATCAGAGCTCGGGACGTCTGGAGGTACGCTGGGGGGGGGGGGGGGGGGGGGGGGGGGGGGGGGGGGGGGGGGGGGGGGGGGGGAGAGAGAGGGAGAGAGGGGGAGGAAGAGAGGGAGAGAGAGGGAGAGAGGGGGAGAGTGGGGAGAGAGAGGGAGGAAGAGAGGGAGAGAGAGGGAGGGGGAGGGAGAGGGAGGGAGGAAGAGAGGGAGAGAGAGGGAGGGAGGGAGGGAGAGAGGGAGGAAGAGAGAGGGAGGGCGGGGGGGGGGGGGGGGGGGAGAGGGAGGGAGGAAGAGAGGGAGGAAGAGAGAGAGGGAGGGCGGGGGGGGGGGGGGGGGGGGGGGGGGGGGGGGGAGAGGGAGGGAGGAAGAGAGGGAGGGGGGAGAGAGGGGGAGAGGGGGGGTGAAATGTTGAAACCAAACTGATGCCTCAGTTATACAGCGCTCTCTCTCTCTCTCTCTCTCTCTCTCTCCCCCCCTCTCTCCCTCTCTTCCTCCCTCCCTCTCTCTCCCTCCCCCCCCCCCCCCCCCCTCTCTCTCTCCCCCCTCTCCCCCGTCTTCCCTCCCCCCTCTCCCCCCCCCTCCCTCTCCCCTCTCCCCCCCCTCCCCCCCCTCCCTCTCCCCCCCTCCCTCTCCCCTCTCCCCCCCCTCTCCCCCCCCCCCCCCCCCCCTCCCTCTCCCCCCCCCCCCCCCCCCCTCCCTCGCCCCCCCCCCCTCACCGGGCAGCGTGAGGATCTGCTGCAGGGTCACGCAGTGGGAGAGGGAGGGGGAGATGACGCACTCGGCCCACAGGCCCCGGGAGCCGAGCTCGTCCATGCGGACGCAGGTGGCCACCGTGTAGTCGCAGGTGCGGACCCAGTCGTTGGTGACGGTGGCCACGACGACCCCGACCCAGCCCGCGCAGCCCGCCGCGAGGCCGGTCACCTGCCTGCACATGTGGGCCATGTGGAGTCGCTCCGGACCAAGGGATGAGAAATAAGAATGAAGAATAAAGTCCAAGATAATCACTTCGTGTCGAGAGCTCGGGAGGAGGACGGTGAAGATAATATTAAAAAGAATACAAAAATAAAATAAAAGATAATCACGTTGGTGGATTATTGTTCTGTCTGCAGAGAGAAAAGAAATACGTTTCACTTAAATATTAAAAACGCAGAAATAAACCAAATGAGCGCGTAGATAATAAAAGCATTAAAAGATAAACTGATAAATATAAGAAGGAATAACTGAAGTTATGTTCCTGTAGGTTTTAAATTTAAATCAAATTGAAAAGATGAAATCGAACAATAATCCTGCTGCTGCGCGGAGGGAAGAGATGCTGGAGGAAGATTTGGGGTTTATAGGGTGTGGTGTGAAAAACAAACCCTTCCGTCCAGAACTTTCAACCAATCAGAGACGCGCTGTGAGACGCTGCTAACGTGAACCAGATCTGTCGGACCATGAATTCAAATCAGTAGTTTTATGAAACCCAGATTCCCTCCGCCTCACTGTGGCCCCCTGCTGGTGATCCCTCAGACAACAGGATGAGACAAACTGATTCATCAATTCATTCATTTATTTAAATAATTTTCGAGCAGGATATCATAAAAATGTGACGATTAAATGACACCAGTCTTTACACTTCTTTCTTCTTTTTTTCTTCTTAAAATCCACAGACATTGGTTTTTTTTGTCCAGAATATAGTGATATTATAAAACATTAAAACTTTTCATGATTCACTTACAAAGTCTACGTGATGTTGTTGTTGTTATTATTATTATTATTTTTAATTCTTTGACAAACACACACACACCGGTTATGTTCAGCTACTGGATTTATAGATTTTTTTTTGACGTCACGTTCTAAAAAAAACTAAATAGACAAAATTTTCATATATTAAATGTTCCAAAATCCTTCAAATGTACAACTCTCCAGCGGCGTGTAAAATATACACAAAGGTACAAAAAGGCTCCGTCTCCTGCTACAGTCAGAGACTCGTCTCCCGGTGACGTCGTGGACGACTCCTCTAAGGCCACACCTCCACTTATAATCTCATAAATTACCATGAAATCTCTTTTTGTGACTTTGTCCTGTCGTCCTTGGTGTCACCCCCCCCCCCCCCAAACTCTTCTTCCTTTATCTTTTCAAATTTGCCCCCATGTCTTTGATTTATTGCCCTCAAATGTTCTCCTGTGTTCCTCTTGGTCTCTCGCCCTCATTGGTTCCTCAGCGCGTTGATGTGAGCGCAGATCTTCAGAGCCGGTCCCAGTTTGATGTTCATGCTGGTCATCAGGTGGTCCTCGGTCAGCAGCAGCAGAGCCTGGCCGTCGATCTCCTGCAGCCGGAACGCCTCGGCCACGTCGCCGCAGCCTGAACACACACACACACACACACGCACGCACGCACGCACACACACGCACGCACGCACACACACGCACACGCACACGCACACACGCACACGCACACACACACACACACACGCACTTGAAATTGTGAAACTGTGTGTTGTGCTTGTTAATGCGATATTCTCACAAGGATCCTCATGTCGTCACTTTTGCTGGTGGTAAAAAACAAAACAATGTGATATTTCTTCCCTTTCTACACGATCTGTCGCAGCCTGGCACGTTTCCTCATCAATCGGTTGAAGCTGAATCTGTGATTTGTGTCGGACGAGCAGTTTCACGTCGAGCTCTTTTTGTCTTCTGTCGCTGGCTAAAGTGATAAAATGATGGCGGAGTTTTTGGAGACGAAGCAAAGTTATTAAAATATTGTTCTACGTCGGCAGAGTTTTTGATTTCCCACACTCTGATTACTCTTTCACGAGGGAACAGCGTCCGCGACAGACTGACGACGGAGTTTAGACTGAGACGCCACCTAACAGAAACCATGTGTCTATGCTGTGTCAGTGTTTTTCTTTCTTTCCTCCAGATGTGTCACAGAGATCTCAGATTGACGGCTGGCAGGTTGAAAGTATGCCAGTACCTCGCCCGGCGGTTGAGTTTAGTCTCGGCGTTTTTGCGAAACACTTAATTGTGGACGAGGGGAGAGAGACGGAGGAGGAGCGGTGGATGAGCGCCGCCGTCGTCTGCTCGCGATTAAGACGATCGAGCGACGGGCGTAAATCAAGAAGTTGACAGTTTCTAACCGAGGCTGCGAGTTCACGTTCACCTGGCAGCGTGTGGATGAAGGCGGTCACGTCCTCCACGCTCCACTGAGAGGGGGCGGGCGTGAACGTGGTGGTGGGCGCGGCGGAGGAGGAAGAGGAGGAGGAGGAGGAGGAGGAGGAGGAGGAGGAGGAGATGGTCGTCATGGCGGGCGCCGACGCCCTCCTCGCTCTGCGAACCGCCCGGCGCTCCACCCTCGCTGTCACGGCGACA